>NC_031998.1:7090748-7092389 GCF_001879085.1 Nicotiana attenuata
TAAATGGCACGCCTCGAATTCTAATTTCAAAGGATTTTATTATTCGAGGTTGTTACAATCGGTTACATGAAAAGAACCCCCGGATTTTAGCAATTATAAATCACAACTCCGACACGGGAATCGTACCTGTAGCCACGATGGTTCATTATAGCATGCCTATTAAAGGTCACATTTCCTAAACCACTTTATCGAAACAGTTTCATCTACAATAAACCTAGATAAATTACAAATCAAAACTTATTAAGCTTCTAAAAATCAAACTAACTAATAGCCTATTCACGTCATTGGAATCATCAGTTCAACAAACCAATTCAAAGGACTATTTAAACAACAGTACGAAGCATAAGAGAATTTAACAAATGCACGAACTTAACAGATCCGAAAACAAGCATATGTGCAAGGAAAACTCATATTGCATTCAACTTAATAAATAACAAGTGCACGATAACTGATATAATCAAACATGAGCATATCTAACAGATTGATCTCCGTATCATGAACTATTCTTCTGAGATGTTATGTATACATTTGATCATCCAAATAGACTAAACACCAAATCAAAGGCAAACGTAGCATACCTTCATTTGACTTTTTCATTGAAAACCAATTTCAAACATTTTCAATACCAACTTCAAAACTTTCTCATATTAACGTGTTCAAGGAAAATAACCAGACAAGAAGAAATACAAAGCAATATGAACATCAACATGAACAAACCCTTTCAAACATTCATGTACCAAATAAACCCGTTTCATCCAAATTTACTGAACGAAATAGAGAAGAAAGACGAGAGTGAGAATCTGACCTAAATTATATTAATAAGAACTCAGTTACAATAAACTCCGACGAACAAATCTGGCCGGAAAAAGCAATAGTAACAAGAGCCCGGACAGCAACACTTGAACCGGAACCGTGAACCTCGACTCAACACAACTTTAGGCGTTTCTGCTTGCTCCCCTGTTTTCGTTACTGTTTTTTTTTTTTTAAACTCCTTTTCTTCTTTCCTTTTGCAGCTAGCTACTGGTTTGGTTAGGGATGGGAGTTCAGAGAGACGGGGTTCGTTACTGGAGTTTTGGGTGTGTTATGGTTGAAGGAGAAAGGTGGAGATAGCTGTTTGGTTCAAGCCGGCGTGAGACTGGTCGTTGGTGGACGTGAGGACGAAGACGAAGACCGGCGGGGTGGGGTCGTCGCCGTTGCTGCTTTGAGTCTTTGGGTTGGTCTTTTTGCAGGTTCTTTTGTGTAGATGAACGTGAGGAAGATGAAAAATACGGGGGGTCGTTGTTCTCTTGCGGCGCTCACCTTCAGATTTTTGGGCGTATTTTGTTGTGTGTTAGCTCATTGTAGGCGTAGGTTTATGTAGGTGTAGGGTATAGGTTTATATTTTGTGCATTTTGCCAATTAGTCCCTAGGTCTTTTGTGTTAAGTCCTTAGGGTCTTTTTATTTATTTTTTTGTCCAAAGAAGAGTCTAGAAGGGACCCTAGGCTTAATGGACTAATCCAGATTGGGCCTAGAACTGGGCTCTAAAACTCTTAAAATTGTGATCCAACACCTTAATTGACTCTTCTTTCTTTTCTTTTCTTTTTTTAAAATAAGATAAAAATACTACACAATGCAAAAACTAACACTAATTAATTAAACTA
>NC_031998.1:7095039-7135012 GCF_001879085.1 Nicotiana attenuata
AGGGATTGGTGCACTAATGTTGGCTAAAAGGTAAAAAGCTCATCTCAGGGATTGGAGCCCTAATGTTGGCTAAAGGCGACTAGGGAATGGAGGCCCTATGTCTAAAAGGCGCAACTCAGGGATTGGAGCCCTAATGTTGGCTAAAAGGCGACTAGGGAATGGAGGCCCTATGTCTAAAAAGGCTCAACTCAGGGATTGTAGCCCAAATGTTGGCAAAAGGCGACTAGGGAATGGAGGACCTATGTCTAAAAAGGCACAACTCAGGGATTGGAGCCCTAATATTGGCAAAAGGCGACTAGGGAGTGGTGGCCTTATGTCTAAAAAGGCACAACTCGGGGATTGGAGCCCTAATATTGGCAAAAGACGACTAGGGTATGGAGGCACTATGTCTAAAAAGGCGCAACTCAGGGATTGGAGCCCTAATGTTGGCTAAAAGGTAAAAAGCTCATCTCAGGGATTGGAGCCCTAATGTTGGCTAAAGGCGACTAGGGAATGGAGGCCCTATGTCTAAAAGGCGCAACTCAGTGATTGGAGCCGTAATGTTGGCTAAAAGGTAAAAAGCTCAACTCAGGGATTGGAGTCCTAATGTTGGCAAAAGGCGACTAGGGAATGGAGGCCCTATGTCTAAAAGGCGCAACTAAGGGATTGGAGCCCTAATGTTGGCTAAAAGGTAAAAAAGCTCAACTCAGGGATTGGAGCCCTAATGTCAACAAAGTAACAGGTTGATATTGGGAATTCTAAATTATCCTCTTTTGGGATTTTCTCCTTTTGTTATCTCATTTTCTCTCTTTTTTTCATTTTTGATAAGATGCAGGAAAGAACTTGGAGGAAACTTCCCTTTTGCATTGATTATTTGCTGTAGAGCTATTTTAGTACTTGCGCGTTTCTTTTCTTTTGGCTGCACCTGCTTTTGCACGGCTGCCTGGATTGCACCTATTTCAATTTTCAAACAAAAAACAATTGTTAGTTTGAAATGGTGGTTGTTTTTGTGGCCTTGATCGTCTCAATTACCTGATCCCGGCCCAGCTTCTGTTGAGAACCTCTGCTGCTTGCTGGATTTGAGGATTAATTTCTCTTTCAAACCGGAAGGCTCAACTTTCAGGATTTCATGACGACTCGCCCGCGCGGGGGCTCCGACCTTTTCACTTTATTCTGCTCTTAGGACCTTTGTCTTTGACTTTCTTTCCTTTTCAATACCTTTGCATTGAAAGCATGAACAATCATAGCCAGTCCGGATTGGCTTGACGCACCTGCTGAGGCTAGGTACTTTCTTTTAGCTTTTGTTAGGTAGAGCCCGGTAAAACCAGTCCTGCCACCTCTTCTTTGTATTAGTTTCAGAAACAGAGTCAGACCGAAAGGGATTCAAGGAAGAAGTAAACAAAAGGCAAGAAAATGAATTTAAGGAGAAGCATCCCTTTCGAGGAGAAAAGAAGGACTTATCTGGGGTGCATGCAGGCTTCAAATGGACATGACATGCTTCTTGGACTGGATGCCCGACCCGCACAAACTTTCCCAACTTCTCATAAACTCATTGACCCGTGTTTCAGAACTAGGGAACCCTGCCAGGACTCTTTCAGTGATGGGAGATATCTTCTGTTCGGCCGACGGCGCCCTTTGCGGGTTTTCACCAATCGACCTCTCTCATTTCTCTTCTCACCGTCGCCCGATAGTGCTCTTTACGAGTTTTCACTAAGGGGACTCTCTCATTTTCAATTTCTCTACTCACCGTCGCCTTATGGTGCCCGTAGGTTTTCACCGATAAGACTCTCTCATTTTATTTCTCTCAATTTGATTGCATCAGATTCAACAATGATGTTTTCAATTCCCACGCCATTGCCAATTGATCGGAAGGACTTGGACAAGGTTTTTGGGTAAAAAGAATCTTGGATGGAATTACAACTTTGGAACCGTTTTGGTGGGCTCATTGCCGAGCCATTATATCATCTGCCCTAGTTTCACTTTTTGGGGGAATTGGGATTTTTGTTTTGGTGTGACTGAACCCCAGAGAGAGGCTGCATACGTATCCTTTCGGAATCAAGTCAGACATAGTTCAGGGAAAACATTTTGTTTTTGTTGTTTTTTTGTTTTGTTTTCTTTTTTTTTTCTTTCTTCTTTTTTTCATCATTTTTCATTTTTTCATTTTTTCCATTTTTTTATCATTTTTTTTACGCTTTCGGGTTCCAATGAGGGTGGCCAAAGAAAAATGACTAGCTCAAAGGGTTTGCAAAAGGTTGGTAGTGTTTGGGTAGCAAGAGTGAAAGCCTTCGTTATCCCAATTGAACAAAGTCATTGTTGCAGAAAGCCTAGACATAGTACCTTTTTACTGCATCCGCATTCACAGCTGCTTCAGGATCATTTCCTTCGATATTGCCCAGATACAATGCTCCTCTCGGCAATATCATTCCGATGGTGTACGGACCCTTCCAATTAGGAGCAAATTTTCCATTCGCTTCCTGGTGATGAGGAAGAATGCGCCTTAACACAAGTTGTCCCACTTCAAAATTCCTAGGCCGCTCCTTCTTATTATAAGCGCGGGCCATTCTTTGTTGGTAAACTGCCCGTGACAGACCGCAACCATCCATTTTTCATCATTTAAGGTCAACTGTTCCAGACGAGTCTTGACCCAGTCCCTGTCCTCAATCTATGCTTCAACGATGATCCGGAGAGAAGGGATTTCTACCTCTGCGGGTATAACAGCCTCAGTTCCATATACCAAAAGGTATGGGGTTGCTCCCACCGATGTGCGCACCGTGGTGCGATATCCCAGTAATGCAAAAGGCAAATTTTGATACCATTGTCTGGAGCTTTGAATCATCTTTCTCAAAATCTTCTTGATGTTCTTATTTGCTGCTTCAACGGCACCATTGGTTTTGGGCCGGTAGGGAGTAGAGTTCCTATGTGTTATTTTGAATTGTTCGCATATCTCTTCCATCAAATCACTATTCAGGTTTGCAGCGTTATCTGTGATGATAGTTGCAGGAATGCCAAAACGGCAGATAAGATTGGAGTGCACAAAATCTACCACGGCTTTCTTGGTGACCGATTTGAGAGTGATGGCTTCAACCCACTTCGTGAAGTAATTAATGGCAACCAGTATGAATCTATGTCCATTTGAGGCTTTCGGCTCAATCGGCCCAATGACGTCCATGCCCCAAGCAACAAATAGCCAAGGTGCTGACATGGGATGTAGTTCTGTGGGAGGTGCATGAATCAAATCACCGTGCACCTGACACTGATGACACTTCCGGACAAAGCTGAAGCAGTCCTTTTCCATAGTTATCCAGTAATAGCCCGCTCGAAGGATTTTCTTGGCTAAAACATACCCGTTCATGCGGGGTCCGCACACTCCTGCGTGTACTTCATGCATGATCCTTCCGGCCTCTTCGGCGTCAACACATCTTAACAGGTTGAGATCTGGGGTCCTTTTGTACAGGACATCACCACTTAAGAAGAAACCACATGCATGTTGTCTAATGGTTCTCTTTTGGTCTCCACTAGCTTGCTCGGGGTATTCTTGTGTTTTCAGAAACCTTTTGATGTCATGGTACCATGGATGGGTATTTGGTTCTGCCTCAACCGTATTACAGTAACCATGCCTTTCCTTGATTTGGATTTCCAAGGGATCAATGTGGGCATTGCCTGGGTAAGGTAGCATCGAGGCCAGAGTGGCAAGTGCATCAACTAGTTCATTGTGACAACGAGGGATGTACTTGAACTCTATTGACTTGAACCGCTTGCTAAGATCTTCCACATGTTGCCGATAGGGCATAATCTTAACATCTCGGGTTATCCATTCTCCCTGGGCTTGCCAGATAATCAGATCCGAGTCTCCCATAATCAACAATTCTTCGACATCTTGGTCGATTGCCATGTTCATACCCATGATACAGGCTTCATACTCAGCAGTGTTGTTTGTGCAGAAAAACCGAAGCCTAGCTGTAGCTGGATAGTGCTGGCCAGTGGGTGAGATCAAGATTGCCCTAATTCCCACACCTTTTGTGTTTACCGCTCCGTCAAAAAACATCTTCCAAGCAGTAGTATCCTCGGATATTACCTCGACTGAGTTTACCTCTTCATCTGGGAAGTAAGTGTTCAAAGGTTGGTACTCATCATCAACCGGGTTTTCAGCCAAATGATCTGCCAACGCCTGGGCTTTCATTGCCGTGCGAGTGACATATACTACGTCAAATTCAGTGAGTAGAATCTGCCATTTTGCTAATCTCTCTGTGGGCATTGGTTTCTGGAATATGTATTTCAAAGGATCCAACTTGGTTATGAGGTAAGTGGTGTAGGCTTGCAGATAATGTCTCAGCTTCTGAGCGACCCAAGTTAAGGCACAACAGGTTCTTTCCAGCAGAGTATACTTAGCTTCATAGCTGGTAACTTCTTGCTCAGATAGTAGATCGCCTGTTCTTTCTTCCCGGTTACATCATGTTGCCCGAGGACACAGCCGAAAGAATTTTCCAAGACTATCAGGTACAAGAACAGAGGCCTCCCTGGCTCTGGTGGGACCAAGACTGGCGGATTTGACAGATATTCCTTGATCTTATCAAAAGCTTCTTGACATTCATCCGTCCATTTGATTGATGCATCTTTCTTCAGCAATTTGAATATGGGCTTACATGTAGATGTCAACTGTGCAATGAACCGGCTGATATAGTTTAATCTACCCAACAAGCTCATCACATCTTTCTTGGTTCTCGGAGGAGGCAAATCCCGGATAGATTTTTTCTTTGTTGGATCTAACTTAATACCTCTCCGGCTGACTATAAATCCCAAAAGTTTGCCCGATGGGACTCCAAATGCACATTTGGCTGGGTTCAGCTTCAAATCATATTTGCGCAACCGTTCAAAGAATTTCCTCAGGTCCCGAACGTGATCGTCCTGGGTTTTGGATTTGATAATCACGTCATCCACATACACCTCTATCTCTTGATGCATCATATCATGGAAAATGGTGGTCATGGCCCTCATGTAGGTTGCCCCAGCATTCTTCAGACCAAACGGCATGACTCTGTAACAGTATATACCCCAAGGTGTGGTAAAAGCTGTCTTTTCAGCATCTTCTTCATCCATCAACACCTGGTGATATCCTGCGTAACAGTCCACGAAGGACTGTATCTCATGTTTGGCGCAGTTATCAACAAGGATGTGGATATTTGGCAAGGGGAAGTTATCTTTGGGACTTGCCTTGTTTAAATCTCTGTAATCCACACACACCCGGGTCTTTCCATCTTTTTTTGGAACTGGGACTACATTAGCCAGCCATGTGGTGTACCTAGCCACTCGGATCACCCCTGCTTTCAACTATTTCGTGACCTCTTCTTTGATTTTGTCACTGATGTTAGTTTTGAACTTTCTTTGCTTTTGCTGGACCGGGGGGAAATCGGGGTATGTTGGCAACTTATGAACCACCAGATCAACACTGAGCCCTAGCATGTCATCATACGACCAAGCAAACACATCTTTAAACTCAAAGAGGAGTTGGATTATTGCATCCCGGGTATTCTCATCCGTGTGAATGCTTATCTTGGTTTCCCTAATTTCTTCAGAACTTCCCAAGTTAACCGGCTCGGTATCATTTAAGTTTGGCTTAGGTTTATTCTCAAATTGTTCCAATTCTCGATTTATTTCCCTAAAAGCCTCTTCTTCATCGTATTCCGGTTCTTGGTTCATTATTTCACAATTAGACAGCGTGTTTGGATATGGGCATGAAGTCCGCAAGCATGTCATATTATTTAAAGCCGCATTATTAGAACTGAAAGAAGAAATAAAAGAGAAAAGTAGCAAAAATCAGAAAGAATAAAGAAAGATGAACGATGAAATATTGATTTCATTTCTTGATTTGAAGATAACAGGGTTTTACATTTGGAAATTAAAAGACAAGAAACTAAAGAAAACATCCGAGTTACACCCTGGAATAACTCACGATGCAGAAAAAGTGGCAGGACAGGTCTACCGGGACTCCTGCCTGATTGGGAATGGCGTAGCCTTCCAATTCTGCAGCTTGGCGTTTGGTCCCATATACAGCACCTCAGCGGTGCTTGAGCCCTCTCCTGGCTTAACCATGTGGGTTTCGTATAGTATCTTTCTCATTGCCCCACATATCTCTTCAATCTCTTCGGCCGTAAAGGACTCATCCTCTTCTTCTTCATTGTATTTTGGCTTGACAAAGGTATCGTACAGATGTGGCAGTGGCTGAGGTAGAATCCATCCATCCTTCTTCCTCTCATCTGCCCACTTTATATCATTTGGGGTAGGTAGGAAACCTATCCCGAAGAACTTCTCAGTTGCAGGCAGGGTAACCGGCTCGGCTATTCCTTGCAGAGATTTTCCAAGTCCCTTCCCTGGCTTGAAACCATGTCTGATCATTTGTTTGGCCACCATAATCGAGGCATTAGATAGGATGGGTTGGGGGCAAGGGTTTCCTTCTTCATGATGGTCCGCCACCACAACTTCAAAGGCCTGATAAACTATGTGCTCACTGCCTTCTCTCGCTTCAAGGCAAGGGACCGATGGGTCCCTATAAATTGATTGTTCTTCCTCCCCGTGGACCACGATCTCTTGATCCTCATGCTCGAACTTTACCATCTGATGAAGAGTAGAGGGCACAGCCCCCGCTGCATGGATCCATGGTATCCCCAAGAGAAAGTTGTAGGATGTGTCCATGTCTAGAACTTGGAAAGTCACCTCAAAGTCCACTGGGCCAATGGTCAGAGTTAGATCGATCTCTCCAATCGTGTCCCTTTTGATACCATCGAAGGCTCGTACGCAGACATTGTTGGGACGAATCCTTTCGGTCCCAATTTCCATGTGTTGTAGTGTTGAGAGTGGGCAGATGTCTACCCCAATACCTCCATCCACCATAACCCTTTTCACGTAGTATCCTTCACATTTGACAGTTAAGTGCAGGGCTTTGTTATGTGCGGCCCCTTCTGGGGGCAAGTCATTTTTGCTGAAGGAGATCTGGTTAATTGTGAAAAATCTTTCTGCCATTCTCTCCAACTGTTCTACAGAAGTCTCGACAAGCACATATGCTTCGTTGAGGGTTTTGATCAATACTTTCTGATGTTCGGGGGATTTCATCAACAAAGATAGCAAGGAGACTTGTTCAGGAAACTTTCGAAGCTGGTCAACCACTTCATAATCTGCCATCTTCATTTTCTGAAAGAAAGCTTCCGCCTCTTCTGCACTTACAGGTTTTTTAGACGGGAAACGCTTTCTAGTGGCGTTGTTTACTTCTTCCACGTTGGAGTACTTCTCAACAGGGTAATTTTCTTGAACTTCTCCTGAGATTTCCTTTCCCTTATACGTCACCACTGTTTTATGGTAGTTCCAAGGCACCGCGGTAGGATCAGTCATGGGCCTCTGTGGCTCGCGGCCAATAACCACGGGCTCACTCAGCCTTGGTGGATTAGTTGGCCCCCGCACCACATAAGCTCCCTTGGGACGTACATCCGGGTTGCCTTTTTCAGTTCAAATCTCTTTGAAGGACTCAAAGTCAACTACTTTTCGTTGTGGTCTCGTGGGACATATAGAACAACATCTTTGGGAGGCATTGCCCCCGTTCCTGCTTCAACTTTCTTTTCTGGTTTTGAATGGGTGGCTTTGTTCTTTTTCTTTTCCCCTTCATCTTGCGTCGGGGCAATTTTTGGTTTTCTCTCCATATCAGCAATGGCAATTATGGCCTTCAGTGCCGGATCAATTTCTTTATCTTCGCAAACATTTCGATGCTTGTAGGAAAATCGTGACCATTTCAACCTCGTCCATCGGAGGCTTGACTCTAGATGCTTGCTCACGCCATTTGATTGCGTACTCCCGGAAGCTCTCCGAGGACTTCTTTTTCAAGTTTGCTAACGAGTTTCTGTCTGGAGTGATGTCTATATTGTACTGGAACTGTCTGTCAAAGTCACTAGCGAGGTCGTCCCAGATGTGCCAGCGAGAGATATCCTGATCCATATACCACTCGGAGGCGATACCCACCAGACTTTCTCCAAAATAAGCCATGAGTAATTCTTCTTTTCCTCCAGCTCCTCGCAACTGATTGCAATATTTCTTGAGATGAGCAATAGGATCACCATGCCCATCGTTATTTTTCGAACTTTGGAGTTTCGAATCCCAGAGGCAAGTGCACATGAGGGAACATGCATAGATCAGCATAGGACACACTTTTCTGCCCACTCAGTCTCTGTATGTTCTTGAGGCTCTGCTCCAAGCTTCTCATCCTCCTTGCAATTTCCTCGTGTTCGGGAGTTTTGGGAGTCCTTCCCTGTCCCGCAGTGAACTCAAATTGAGGCGGTTGAGGATAAGTATAAGTGGGGAACCGAGGAGGCTCCATTTGGACAGTAGGTGTTTGGAATGTAAAGGCTAAAGGATCAAAAGTTGGCCTAGGCAGCGCAGGTTGTGTTATGGCCGAGCATAGGGGAGCGGTGAAGATATTGGAGGCCGCACCGGACATGAACACCTGGGGGCGAACCTCAGAAGGTGTTCCCACAAAATGAGCTGATATGGTGGGTTCCCATCGCAGATGATAGCCCAATCTCGGGTATCTGAAGACATACCGATACTCCCCTTTGATCTAGTAAAGTATGGATGTGAAGCCAGGTTACCACGAAAAACCAACCACCGTTTCTATAAAACCTGGACTGGAAGTGGTGGCAGCAAACAGTTAGTTTGAGACAAATAACAGATAGGTAATCGCACGTTGGGGTGTGATGCACCTATACAGTTAAATGGGTTTTTACATGTTTTGCAACGGTTGCATGCTTCATCCCGGCTTTACTTATTCTTTCCATTTTTCTTCCTCCCACTTTCACTCTCCCCTTTTCATCTCTCTTCTGTTTTTCTTTTCTTTTCTTCTCTTGCCCTTTCTCTCATTTTTCATTGCCTCTTTTTTCACTTTTTTTTTCACTTCTTTTTTTTTTGGTTATGGTCGAATCCTATGGAGATTGCCTACGTATCATGACCCCGCATGAATCAGACCGAGCGTAGTTCTGGAAGATTGGGAACTAACTCTTTTTTTTTTTTATAAAACTCAGACCATGAAAGCTTTAAGGCGAAAGAAAAACATTTTTTTTTAATTTTCGAAAGAAATGCTTTAAAAGAAGAAAGGAAATATTTTTTTTTTTTTGGATTTTTGATTTTGATTTTTCTTTTATTTTTTTAAAGAAAGACTTCTAAAAATTCCTTTTCTTTTGATTGAACTTTAGGAATTTCAAAAGTAAAAAGAAAATATATTTTGTTTGAATTTTCATTTGTTTTCCTCTGTTTTTTTCTAGGGAAGAAAGAAAATATTTTTGGATTTTGGATGTAACCTCTTAATTTTCTAAAGAGGGACTTTTTTAAGAAAAAATATTTTGAATTTCTGAGCTTTTATTTATTTACAAATGTATTTCTAAAGAAAAGCAAAAATATTTTTTGGACTTCGATTTTTTAAAAAAAAAAATTTTATTGACCTTTATGAAAGAAAGACATCTAAGGAATATTTTTTTGGATTTTTGTTTCTGATTTTTTTTGGATTTTTTTTTTTTTTGGAAAAATACTTCAAAATGAAGGAAACCCGTATTTTTGGATTTTGATTTTTGTTGATTTTTCTTTTTTCGTATGAAAGACATTAGAAGGAAGGAAACCATTTTTCTTTTAAAAACTACTCTTTTTTTTTTTTTTTTGAATTTTCTAAGGAATGATTTTTAAAGAAGGAACTAAAAGAATTTTTTTTTGGATGTTTGAAATTTGGGGTCGGAACCGATGAGGTTTGCCTACGTATCTCGCATCCGGTGAGAATCAGACCCGCGTAGTTCGGTCAGATTTGACAAAACCAATATTTTTGAAAACAAAACCCTTCTTTTTCTTTTATTTTCTCAAAAAATCCGGCAGAGTTTCAGTAGTATTTGGGTATTGGTTTTTCAAAACAGGTGATTGCCCTCACTTAACCCTAACATTGCTATTCTCTTTTTAACTCTCTCCCATTATTTACAAGCCGGCCAACATGCAAAGACGAGCAAATAAATGCACAAGTAGCAAGTAAGATGCATCAGGATGGTCTTTTCATTTCAGGTCACCTGTCCTAGACGGACCCAACCCCTGTGTTGAGTCCCCTAAGTCAAATGCACGTAATGCATACAAACGTTCCTACTAGGGATCTGGCATGAGGCTTTGTTATACTAGGTATAAAACCTGGGTTTATTGTTGTAGACCTGACTTACCCGAGCGGACAGCGTACCAGGGATACTGAAGCTCCGCTGGCTTAGCAACTTGTCCGAACCTCGTTCTAAATGGGATAAGACTCTAAACAGAAAAGAAGTCACACGAAGTGCACCCTTCTCCATGATGTAGAAGACTCAGAAAGAGGAAGGGTTTCGTAGCAGTTTATATATACAATTCAACAAATATCAAAGCGGTAAATCATTTAGCACATTTAGCATGAAACATGTAGGAAAATCAGATAATAAATAAAGCCAATCATAACAGCTATCTTAAGCTCGAATTCTTAAACCCTGAACCGAAATTCTGGGTTCGTGTCCCCAGCAGAGTCGCCAGAGCTGTCACACCTCCTTTTTACACACCACCCCGAAGGATAGTGTATAATGGAGTTTTTTCACTTTAAGTGACATTATTCGAAATGGGATTATTTAAGGATCAGAGTCGCCACTTGGGATAGGCTTGTTTCTGGTGTCCCAAGTCACCGGTTTATCTTGAATCCCAAATCGAGGAAGTTTTCGACTTTCCAACTGAAGTCTGCGAACCAAAAATTCTGAATAACGAATTATGTTAACCCGGGGGAAGGTGTTAGGCACCCCCGGATTCCGTGGTTCTAGCACGGTCGCTTGAACTATTATAATTGGCCTATTATCTGATTTTAATACATGTTTTAACCTGTGATGTCATTTTGAACTTATTAACCACTTTTGATTATTTTAGATAATTGGCCAAAAATTCTGAATAACGAATTATATTAAAGTTTCGTCGTAAGTTAATCGACGTAAGTGCGGGAATGAGTTTATTTTGAATTATAAGTATCATGCTGTTTCAAATAAGGGATAAGTAAATTCGTGAAGGTGAGAGGGAAAGCAAATCGGAGAAAACGAGTTTCGTCGAAGTTTGTTAATTTCGTATAAAATACGGTCCGAGCTATAATACTCGGTATTTATGGACTAGTGTCATACAAGGTACCACATGACCATGATAGTAAGGTGCATAAGGTATTTGAAAAGTGAGTATTATTTAAAGTAAGTGAAAATAATTCTTAAATATGTAGGTAATTCGTTAATTTATGGGTAATGGGACATTACCTACTTAATTAATAATTAGTGGTGGATAAATTGAAATCTTTGGATAAAGACTAAAGAAGAAAACATGGCAACCCATTAAAATACACTAAATGACTCATGTCTTGGGATGAAAGGTGTCCAGTTAAGTGTCATACACATGACGCTTAAGTATATTGGAAGCTTGGCCTTTAAATAATCAAAAGGTGATCATATAGCTTTCTTTCAAAAAGTTCAACATTTAAGGAAAACGGAAGTTCATCTCAAATCCAACAATAACATTTCCTACACCATTGAAAGAGAAATGACAATGATCCAACGTTGAAAAATTCTCTGAAATCTTACAAGATCCAACGTGTGATGCTAATTAAAAAAAAAAAATCCCGGTACAATCTTTTTCAAGAATATCATACGGATTTTTTCCTACTTCGATCTGCCGTTACGTGTTTCCGCAAAAGAGAATCGGTTCAGGTATGTTAAGGCTACCTCTTAATTTTTTGCATGATCTATACGACACAAGTGAAACGAGCAAATGCGCGATTTCTATAAATGACTTTATTCATAGAAATACTAGAGATGCTTATGTTCTTAATTCCCCATGTGTCATATTATTCTATCATCTGTTCATGGGTCTCAAAAATACGTAAGTTGGTAAATTTTATTTCATGCTATTAATCAAAGGCATAATGGTCTTATGATGTACCGAGAGACTTTATTAATCATCCCATATATATATATATATATATATATATATATATATATATATATGAGAAAGGTTATGGTGTTATATACGCACCACCACCTGATCAGTTGGTATACGTTGATGATTTTCCCACAGTGGCCGAGATGATATGATGGGATGCCCTCAGAGGCTTGATGAAGTCATGAACTCATATACCCATGAATGGTATGGAATTTATACGTATATGCATGACATTTTAAATATTAAAGGATTTCACAGAGCTATTCAGATTTACATGTCGAGTCTTTTACTCCATGTTTCTCTCATGTCTATTGTTTACTGATTTCATTCCTTACATACTCGGTACATTATTTGTACTGACGTCCCTTTTGCATGGGGACATTGCGTTTCATGCCTGTAGGTCCCGATAGACTGGTCGAGAGTCCTCCAAGTAGGCTATCAGCTCAGCGGAAGATGTTGGTGCGCTCCATTTGCTCCGAAGTTGCTTGTTTGGTCAGTATGATTAGTACACGCATCGATTGGTTTGGTGGGTCTCTGTCCCGACCTTTATGATATTATGTATTCTTAGAGGCTTGTAGACAGATGTCATGTATACTGATTCTTGTATGGCCTTGTCGGCCTATGTTTTTAGTATATAAAGAATCATGCCGGCCTTATAGACCCGTACTCATATGTATAAGTTTGGATTACATGTTGGATTGTCCAATGTCAAGTATTTCTCCATGTTTTATTCTACATATCTCCCGATAGCCTCTTTGGCTCATTTACCTATGATAGCATGATACGAAAGATATGTTACGTAGGTACTCGGTTGAGTAAGGTACCGGGTGCCCATCGCGGCGCATCGATTTTTGTCGTGACAAAAGTGGTATCAGAGCAGTTCTTTCCTAGGGAGTCTACAAGCCATGTCTAGTAGAATCTTGTTTATGGGTGTGTTGTGCACCATACTTATAAGTAGGAGGCTATAGGGCATTCAGGACTGTCACTCTTTCTTCTTACTCTAGATCGTG
This sequence comes from Nicotiana attenuata, assembly GCF_001879085.1. Taxonomy (NCBI): domain Eukaryota; kingdom Viridiplantae; phylum Streptophyta; class Magnoliopsida; order Solanales; family Solanaceae; genus Nicotiana; species Nicotiana attenuata. Next base: position 7,108,020 of record NC_031998.1, read on the forward strand.
TGGTAGAGCTAAGTTGTAAGAATTCAAATTCCTAACTTCTATTTTATTTGTAATAAGACGATACTTACATCCAGAAAGACGGTTGGTAAAAGATATGGCTATGGAAGATTTGAGTCAGAGGAACTCGACTTTGCATCATGCTTATGATAAGTAAATGTGAGGTCTTCAGCAGATCATGTGCGTACTGAAAGGTGTAAGCCTCTTGATAAGGAGCCTCGAGGCAAGAATACCTATCCACCTTTATGGTGAAAGACAATGAGAGATTCAGAAGATAAATACAAGTTTCAACAAGCAAAAGAAGCAAGATGAAGAAGGGTACGAGGCACCCAGTTAATGAAGATTATCAGTATTTACAATGCAGGAAGAAAACTATAAGCATTTTGAGTTACCTTCAACAATAATAGAGGTATGTACAATTGGCCATACCCATCTCATTTATGCCCTATGGGGGCTAACGGAAGTAGTATAAGAGAAGGATGGACATCAGGATCCGGCTGGGGTTAGAGTAACTAAAATGATGGATGGATTGTTTGCGTTAATTGACCTTTCCGAAGGATATTGCAAATGTGCTAAAAGATCTCCTTGTGAGACACCAGATGGTGCACTCTAAAATAGAACAGTTAGATATGAGTACTACAGATATAGGCACTGGAAGCCTTGAAAGGGGTAAATATACATTAGTGTGGCTTCCGTCCCTAGTAAAGAAAGAATGTTAGGCAACACGAAGAGCCATTAGATGGAGCAAGGGGAGCTAAAAGCAAAAGAATGTCCTGTTGAAATTTTCAAAATAAAGTGATAGACAAAAATGTTAGCAAGAAATGAGAAGAGAGTTAATGAAGCATTATGAGTATGATGTGATGCATGGATGAAAACGGTAGATTAAAAAAAATGATGATGACAGTATTACAGAGAATATAGTCAAGTGAAGGAAAAGACAAGAGGAGCCAGGCCTTGAGGCAACAAAAGTATATAGGCCATAACGTCATATCCTCATTTCAAGAAAGAAGTTCGTGACTCCAACGCGACTAATAGAAGGAAAAGTTAGACCCCAGAGTAATAGAAATCAGTATGGGGTGGTGAACAAGATAAACTAAACATGAATTAGGGACTGTGTGTACCAGTTATACTAAGTGTCACCCTCATGAGTAAGGAATTTCGTTATCCTTAGTACGGAAGAATTACTGCAAGGAGAGTAAGGGTCATCGATGATGTGAAAGGACGCCAACAATGAAGAGGTAGAACTCTATAGATAGATTGTCGTAGCTCCAACTCTTAGTACTCCCCTAAAGGGGGGAATATGTAGTAACGTGATATTAAGTCAGAATTAAGTGGTTCTAGTAATTATGAAATGATAAAGGAAGAATGCGATTAAAATTACGAGATACGGGGATTCAGTATCTAGGAATGATAGCAGCATCGTCAATGGTATATTTTCCAGCCTATGGGTTCTAGGTACTGAGAGATCTAGCCAAGAAAGTAAAGAAGAGTTGGAGACGATGAAATGTCTCGCTTGATGTTCCTGAATAATACAAGAAAATCTATGGTGAAGGAACATTGCGAGCAGTATAAATGGATATATGTAGGTCGCAAGCTAAAGTATGATAGTGCGACAAGGTTTTAGGAAGACAAGAGTAAGAACAAGAAAGGGTGAGTGAGAAGGTGACGAGAATGGATAAGTCCTCGGGATTAAGCCCATGAAAAAGAAGAGAGATGATGGTTTCTCTAAATTATACAAAGTTCAGTATAGCCGGAATGAACTCAAACGAGTCTAAGACTAATGGCATTTAGAAGTGATGGAATGTTGCCCTGACAATACAATGAGGGTGTAATTGTGATTGATAAAGGATGACGTTTGGGCCTTCGATTGAGTAATGATTTTAAGAGTATTGCATGAATTTTACGTGATTAAAATACCCACGTAAGGTGGATCACATTGGGATGCTGTGAAATACGATTATGAAAGTATAGTATCGCCCCGGTGGATTAGTCTAATCACATCAGATATCCCCCGATGAGACGTAAGCCCTAGTGGCAAGGTATTACGTAAAAAGTTTCAAGTTATCAGTAGTATATTGTAGATCAATATTCAGGGGAATCAACAATGGATGGACAAAAGTTACAAAGTATAAGATGAGACTAGGCCGTCTTTCTTAAATAGTAATTAGGGAGCATTAAAGGACTTAGATTTATACATATGGGATAAGCAACGAAAGTAACCTGGAGTTCAGTAGAAGACCTCAGTAACGATAAATCGAAGTAAGAGTTATGGTATAGTATGACCTACCTAGATGCAGTAAGGTCATACGAATGGATAACCGGGTCTATGAAATAAGATATAGCAATATTCGTAAGTTCAATGAAGTATCGGGCAAGGAACTTCAATATACCTATAAATGCTCAAAGAGACATCTTTTCAAGCTCCGCATATGCTTACAAAGTGACGCCTAGAGATTGGCTAAAAACTAGAGGAAAAAAAGAGAGAAGAGTCGCATAGGCGCACATACAAGAAAAAAAAATCATACAGGCTGCATGACAGAAGTTAGCAAGAGTTACGAAATTGGAAAGATTCCGACCACAAGTCGTGGTGTGAGAAAAAGGCCTAATGAGTGAATGCTATGGCCTTTGGAATTATTCACAGAATAGTTGCCGATGGCAAGGAGAGTTCTAAAGTGTTCGCAAGAACTATAGGTTATGATAATGGTAAGTGCATCAGTCAACATTCGAGGACGAATGTTCCAAAGGGGGGAATGATGTTAAATCTCGCATTTTCGTACGTTAAAGTTTCGTTGTAAGTTAATCGATGTAAGTGCTGGAATGAGATTATTTTGGAATTATAAGTATTATGCAATTTCAAACAAGGGATAAGTAAATTCGTGAAGGTGAGAGGGCAAGCAAATCGAAGAAAACAAGTTTCGTCGTAGTTTGTCAATTTCGGATAAAATACGGTCCGAGCTATAATACTCGGTATTTATGGACTAATGCCATACAAGGTACCACATGACTATAATTGTAAGGTGTATAAGGTATTTGAAAAGTGAGTAGTATTTTAAATAAGTGAAAATAATTCTTAATTATGTGGGTAATTAATTAATTATTAGATAATGGGACATTACCTAGTTAATTAATAATCAGTGGTATATAAACTGATGTCTTTGGATAAAGACTAGAGAAAAAAATGTGGCAGCCCATTGAAATACGCTAAATGACTCATGTCTTGGGATGAAAGGTGTCCATTTAAGTGTCATACACATGACAATTAAGTATATTGGAAGCTTGGCCTTTAAATAATCAAAAGGTGATCATATAGCTTTCTTTCAAAATGTCCAACATTTAAGAAAAACGGAAGTTGATCTCAAATCCAAAAATAACATTTCCTACACCATTGAAAGAGAAATGACAATAATCCAACGTGAAAGTTTCTCGGAAATCTTACAAGATCCAACGTGTTATGCTAATTCAAAAAAAAAAAAAGCCCGGTACAATCTTTCTCAAGAATATCATACGGATTTTTTCCTACATCGATCCGCCGCTACGTGTTTCCGCAAAAGAGAATCGGTTCAGGTATGTTAAGGCTACCCCTTATTTCTTTTGGCATGATCTATACGACAGAAACGAAACGAGCAAATGCGCAATTTCCATAAATGACTCTATTCATAGACTTGATTCCCCATGTATCATATTATTCTATTATCTATTCATGGGTCTCAAAAATACATAAGTTGGTAAATTTTATTTCATGCAATTAATCAGAGGCATAATGGTCTTATGACGTACCGAGAGATTTTATTAACGTATTTCATATGCATTTCATGCCTTTATACATGCACATTGACCCATGACCAGATGACATTATATATATATATATATATATATTATGCACCTGATCAGCTGGTATACGTTGATGGGAATGCACCTCATCAGCTGGGATATGGGAAAGGTTATGGTGTTATATACGCACCACTGCCTGATCAGCTGGTATACGTTGATGATTTGCCCAAAGTGGTCGAGATGATATGATGGGATGCCCTCAGAGGCTCGATGAAGTTATGAACACATATACCCATGCATGGTATGGCATTTATACGTATATGCATGGCATTTTAAATATTAAAGGATTTCACAGAGCTATTCAGATTTACATGTCGAGTCTTTCACTCCATGTTTCTCTCATGTCTATTGTTTACTGATTTTCATTCCTTACATACTTGGTACATTATTTGTACTGACGTCCCTTTTGCCTGGGGACGCTGCGTTTCATGCCCGCAGGTCCCGATAGACAGGTCGAGAGTCCTCCAAATAGGCTATCAGCTCAGTGGAAGATGTCGGTGCGCTCCATTTGCTCCGGAGTTGCTTATTTGGTCAATATGATTAGTACATGCATTGATTGGTTTGGCGGGGCTCTGTCCCAACCTTTACGATATTATGTATTCTTAGAGGCTTGTAGACAGATGTCATGTATACAGATTCTTGTATGTCCTTGTCGGCCTATGTTTTGAGTATATAAAGGATTATGTCGGCCTTATAGGCCCGTACGTCATATGTATAAGTTTGGATTACATGTTGGATCATCCAATGTCGAGTATTTCTCCATGTTTTATTCTACTTATCTCACGATAGCCTCTCTGGCTCATTTACCTATGATAGCATGATACGAAAGATACGTTACGTAGGTACTCAGTTGAGTAAGGTACCGGGTGCCCGTTGCGGCCCATCGGTTTGGGTCGTGATAGGCTATGCCAGGTTTTCCGCAATTCGAGTGCAGGGGTACCTTGGATTTTATTCCTTGCAGGGTTGTGTCCTTTCTTAAGGAACAGTGAATGGTTGAGAAGGGGTGTGAAGCATATCTACTCTTTGTAAGGGATGTCAGTGCTGATACTCCTACTGTTGAGTCAGTCTCTGTAGTAAGAGACTTACCAAATTTGTTCCCAGCAGACCCACCGGGCGTGCCGCCCGATAGGGATATCCATTTTAATATTGACCTGTTGTCGGTCACTCAACCCATTCATATTCCACCATATCGTATGGCGCCAGTGGAGTTGAAGGAGCTAAAGGAACAACTTCAGGAATTGTTTTATAAGGGTTTCATCCGGCCGAGTGTTTTACCTCGGGGTGCTCCGGTTCTATTTGTGAAAAAGAAGCATGGTACTATGTGGGTGTGTATTGATTATAGGCAGTTGAACAAGGTTACAGTGAAGAATAGGTACCCATTACCGCGCATTGAGGACTTGTTTGACCAGCATCAGGGTGCCATTGCATTCTCAATGATTTATTTGAGGTCGGGGTATCATCAGCTGAAGATTCCGGATTTAGATATCCTGAAGACTGCCTTCAGAACTCCGTATGGTCATTACGAGTTTCTAGTGATGTAATTTGGGCTGACCAACGCCCCAACAACATTGATGCACTTGATGAATAGTGTATTCTAGCAATAACCTGATTCATTCGCTATCATGTCCATTGACGACATCTTGGTATATTCTTGCAGCCGGGAGGAACATGAGCAGCACTTGAGGATTGTTCTCCAGACATTGAGGGAGAAGAAGTTCTATGAAAAATTATCCAAGTGTGAGTTTGTCTTGATTCGGTGGCGTTTTTGGGTCATGTGGTATATATTGAGGGGGTTAAGGTTCAGAGTTCGCCCGGACTGTCTTCATCTGCTGAGATCCAGAGTTTTCTTGGTTTGGCCAAATATTATCGCCATTTTGTGGAGGGTTTCCTGTCCATTGCTGCACCTTTGACCAGATTGAGTCAGAAGGGTCCCCCATTCAAGTGGTTCGACGAGTGTGAGGAGAGCTTTTAGAAGCTCAAGAATGCCTTCACCATAACACCATTTCTAGTTTTGCCGTCAGCATCGGGTTCATATACACTTTATTGCGATGCTTCGCGGATAGGCATCGAGTGTGTCTTGATGCAGAAAGGTAGGGTGATTGCTTATGCCTCACGCCAGTTGAAGCCCCATGAGAATAACTACCCCGCTCATGATCTAGAGTTGGCAGTTATTGTTCACGCATCGAAGATTTGGAGGAATTATCTCTACAGTGTGTTTTACGAGGTATTCACAGATCATCGAAGTCTACAACACTTGTTTAAGCAAAAGAACCGAAACTTGAGACAGCGGAGGTGGCTAGAGCTATTAAAAGACTATGATATCACCATTTTGTATCATCCTGGGAAGGTCAATGTGGTGGTCGACGCCTTGAGTAGAAAAGATGAGAGTATGGGTAGCCTAGCATATATTCTAGTTGTTGAGAGACCACTAGCATTTGATGTTCAAGCCTTGGCCAATCAGTTCATGAGGTAGATGTTTCAGAACCCAGCGGAGTTCTTTCTTTTATGGTTTCTCGGTCTTCTTTGTATGAGCGCTAAAGAGCGCGTCAGTATGAAGACCCCCATTTGCTTGTACTTAAGGACAAGGTACATCACAGCGATGCCAAGGAGGTTTATATTAGATGATGGGGTGTTGCAGAAGCAGGGTCAGTTATGTGTGCCCAACGTGGATGGGTTGCGTGAGTTGATCCTCGAGGAGTTCTATAGTTGGTGGTATTCCATTCATTCGGGTGGCGCTAAGAAGTGTTAGGGTTTGAGGCAGCACTATTGGTAGAGAAAAATGAAGAAAGATATAGTGTTGTATATGGCTCGTTCCTTGAACTATCAACAGGTGAAGTACGAGCATCAGAGGCCGAGCGGTTTGCTCTAGAGACTTGAGATACCGAGTGAAAGTGGGAGCGTATTACAATGGATTTCGTTGTTGGGCTCTCACCGACTTCGAAGAAAGTCAACATAGTGTGGGTTATTGTAGATAGACTGACCAAGTCTGCACATTTCATTCTGATGGTGAATACCTATTCTTCAGGGCAGCTAACTTAGATCTATATCCATGAGATTCTTCGTCTCCACGTGTGCGGTGTCCATTATCTTCGATCGAGGCACGCAGTTTACATCGCATTTCTGGAGAGCCGTGTAGCATGAGTTAGGCAAATGGGTTGAGTTCAGTAAAACTATCACGACCCAAAATCTACTAAGGGTCGTAATGGCGCCGGACACCGCTGTCAGGCAAGCCAACCATAAATACTTAATTAAATTCTCATTTAAATAATTGTGAAAACTCTTATTTTCCTTCAATTTTACTAGTAAAAGATACTCATTTCAAATTAAATATAAATGTCAAGAAGTCAATATAAAATACCCCAAAATCATCCCAAAACCCGGTGTCACAAGAGCATGAGCTATCTCTATGAAACAATATAATACAACAACTGCCCGGAATACAAATAGGACAGAAAGTAAATATGGAAATCTGAAGCAGACTCTGCTGGCTGCGGGTCGTCTCGAGGGGTGCAGCTCACCTAAGTCTCCGTATCAACCATGTTGCTACGTACACTAGGCCGCTAGAGATGCATATGCATGTGCAACAAAAATGCACAGGAAGTGTAGCATGAGTAGGAAAACAACGTGTACTCAGTAAGTATCCCGCCTAATCGCGAAGAAGTAGAGACGAGAGGTCGACTTCGACACTTACTAATGGTCCAATAATGATAAATCAATAATGTAACAAATTGAGGATTTATATAAGCATGATTGTAATTCAATAAAGTGAAGCAAGTAAACAATTCTTTCTTTTATAGGAAATTCCCCAAATTCCTTTTCATCATTTATACATTTATTCTCAATCCGGGAAGAACAATATCACTTCAATAAATTTCAAGGCAAGCAATACAAGCATGCGCAAATCATGCCGAGGACGTACGACCCGGTCCAATAATATTTAAACCGTGCACTGCCAGAGGGTCGAATGGCCCGAACCATAGATGCATCTATTACCCTGCTCGCGAATCATACATGCGACGCGGTCAAATATAAATAAACAATCACCCTGCTCGCGAATCATACATACGACGCAGGTACACATAGAATCACATATTCAAACAGTCAATCAAGACATCCGTCAAGGAAATAATTATTCAAGGAGGTGTAAATTCCTCTTTTGACAAGTCAAGAAAATGAAGTTTAACTCTATTAGAAAATCGTTTGCCACTTCGATATGATTTAAGCTTTTTTAAATTTGTCAACAAGGTTGCATTTATTACAAGCATGCTTTTGGGTCCTAAACTACACAGACATAAGCATGATAGTAGCTACGCACAGACTCTCATCACCTCGTGCGTACATAGCCCCCACAAATAGGAGCACATAACCGATTAACTCACCTATGGGGACAATTCCCTCTTACAAGGTTAGAAAGGAGACTCACCTCGCTCCGAAGTTCCATAACCGGCATTCCACGCCCTTCCGAAGACTCGAATCGATGCGCAATGCTTCAAAAACTAGCCAAAAATTGTGCAAATCCATTAATATTTGTTCAATTACTCCTAATGATCCAATTTATAACAATTCCTAACCCCAATTGAAAAGTTGACAAAAACGCCCTCGGGCTCACGTGCCTGGATTCCGGAATTTTTCGAAGATCAAGTTTACCCATAACCTCACGAACTCAAATATATAATTTACTCTCAATTTCATATCCAAAATCGTGGTCAAAATCCAAGAATACGAATTTTCTAGGTTTTCCTCAAAATCCTAAATTCCTACAAATTTCCATGTCCAAATCCGTATATAATCATGTATTTAACTCAAAACTAGCATAAATTATTTACCTCATGCTTGGTGGTGAAAATGGCACCTCAGAGTTGCTCCGAAATTGGCTCCAATGGAAGAAATGGGGTTGAAATGAACCCAACCCCCGATTTAAAAGAACCTTACTGCCTCCAGCATTTTTGCACCTGCGGTCACTTGATCGCTTCTGCGGTCCCGCAGGTGCGACCTACAATCCGCTTCTGCGGTCCTCCTCCAAGCCCTCAACTTCCGCATCTGCACTTCTCCTTCCGCAGGTGCGGTCCCAGCCTAGCCGGTCCATTTCCACTTCTGCGACACAAGGGCCGCTTCTGCGGCTCCGCACCTGCGGCCCAAGCCTCGCAGGTGCGGTTACACCAGAAGGCAGCTGCTTCATTTCTTCTTGAAATTCCAAATTTTGATCCGTTAACCATCTGGAATCCACCCGAGGACCCCGGGACTCCGTCCAATCACATCAGCCAGTCCCAAAATACATTACGGACTTGCTCGAGGCCTCAAATCATATCAAACAACGCTAAAATTATGAATCAACCTCCAACCCAAGCTTAATGAACTTTAGAATTTCAAACTTCTACATTCGATGCCGAAAACTATCAAATCACGTCCGATTGACCTCAAATTTTGCACACAAGTCATATTTGACATTACGGACCTACTCCAACTTCCGGAATAAGAATCCGACCCCGATTTCAAAATGTCAACTCTCGGTCAAACTTTCCAAAAACCTTCAAATTTCTATCTTTGGCCAAATGACTCCAAAATGACCCACGGACCTCCGAATTCACTTCCTTTCGCGCTCCCAACACCGGAATCACCATATGGAGCTATTCCCAAACTCGGAATCCTAAACAGACATCTATAAAACTGAAATGCACTTTAACCCAAACTTATGAAATTCTTCCAAAAATGCTAACTTCCACAACATGTGCCGAAACATTCCCGGGTCTTCCAAAACCTAGTCCGGACATACACCCAAGTCCGAAATCATCATACGAACATGCTGGAACCTTCGAATCCTGACTCCGAGGTCATTTACTCAAAAATCCAATCTTAGTCAATTCTTTCAACTTAAAGCTTCCGAAATGAGAATTCTCTCTCCAATTACACTCCGAACTTCCCGGGATTCGATTCCGACCACACGTACAAGTCATAATACCTGAAGTGAAGCTACTCAGGGCTTCAAACCGCTGAACGACACGCTAGAGCTCAAGACGACCGGTCGGATCGTTACATTCTCTCCCACTTAAACATACTTTCGTCCTCAAACGTGCTGAGAACTGCACCGGAGTGGTTCAAAATCACTGTTTAACACCTTGAGCACCTACCCGTGCTACCACAGCTCAGTTGAGCACAATAATTCGATCAAATCTGAAGATATTCTCTTTTATTCAAGCAATTAAGCTTAGAACCCAATTCCAACATCCGGAATTCTCCGTCGGGCCTGCTTCTAATATATGAACACCGTATCGATCACTACACGAGGCACCAGAACATGACTGCATATCTTTGTTGAATTCTCACCATGCACCACATCATTCACAAGACCATAATAACCTTCTCTGATCATAATAACCAACATTCCCCAAATCTGATGCTCACAACGCACCTCATGATTTATATAAGTCTCGTCCCAATTCTTATAATACCGCCACGACGGAGGAGACGCGTAAAAATTCATAACCAACTGCCGGGTCAACAAATCATTGAGTCTGTACTACTGATAAGAATATTACCTTATTCTGAACCAAATAATAATCTTTGCTCTTTAATATACTTCATACAATCCGATTGCACTGTTCCTAGATCCAATAACCTTGTCTCACCCAGTACGAACTGCTCAGGCAACAAGCCACCCCTGACATGACCAAAAGTCTCGTATGATGCCACAACGTGCCAATAGGCTACCCACTCGAACGTGATACATAAGGAAAATGAACTCTGGAAGGGACTACTCACATCACGCAACCAATATGGACTTCCCTAAAAAAAATGGGACACAAAACACACAGAATAGAATATAAGGGACTGTAATTATCATCGCACTGTTGCGGCGTGCAACCCGATCCAAACAACATACTCATGGCGGCGTGCCACCCGATCCACACATAAAATTCACATAAGGAGGTACACATCGAGCTAAATTGCTCATTACAACACAATACCGAATATCGGTCACGAGCACGCTAAGTGCATAATACCATCCCTGAGGGGACATATAGCGCCACAAGCTAACAAACTGAAGCACAACTGAGGTGCGATAAATGTTCTAAAACTAAAGAGCCATCCTGTTCAGATAACAGCATCGCTACGCGGAACCTCAACACATAGAAATTTACCAAGCCGTTTCGCAACTCACACGGCACAATATAGCATTACATGAGATAGCCGACGACGAAATAACATCCAACGTCCGAATACTCCTCCATAAGAAGAGCTACGCTGAATAAACACATTCGGCTTGATATAGAGCCCATATTCATATTTGAATCCATCCACAGACCTCAAGCTGATTCTGATCGTACCGAACTAGGCCAATAATCTTTTCAAGGTCCATAATAACTCCTTTTTCCCATAACACACAAGAATAACCATCATAACCGAATTAATCCTCCACGGTCCACAACCCAATAAACCGAGTGCCCTCCAGGCGTAAATTCTCAAATTAACGACATCACCACAATCTTCATACTTTGTTTCATTCTCCAATCAATCAACTGACTACATGCCAGACTTATACAATCTTCCCGTGGGACACGCTCCCACGACCTTCCGTAACAGATAACAAGTCTGCACAACCATACCACCAGCCGCACTAACGCTGAAAGCGATCAACAATCCATAACCAGGATGCAAAGCCTCTTTCACAAACACCGATCCCGGGTGACGCTGAAGACAATGCCAGTTTACTCTAAATATTCAAATACTTTCATGCTCATCCAAGCTCGTGACATCCTTGTCAACATCGAACCGCAACCTTGATCCTCACCTTCAAATTTCACACCGCTCGTTGCACGCCAGCATGCGATAGTACAAGAATTTCATCACTACTCCTGAACCACTAACATGGTAAACACTTCCTCATATGGAAACTTCTTACTTAACTCGTTCCAAGAGAAACATAGAAACACATGAGCGAATTCTCACAACCGCAGAAGATGCAATTCTTCAAGTAGTGGCCTAAGCCACCATAGCTCTTTCCGGGATCCGCCTACACATAGCAGGACATAATACTAGAATACTTTCGAATAAAATCAATTACGGCGGTCGGCAAGCCTCGCACGTACCATCACAATCACTTACATAACTAAATCACGCTGAAGGAACTAATCACTGCCACCAGTATGCCAATACGACCATGGATAATCAATCCAACCTCTTCCAATTTATCCTTAATTGTCTTAGAATAATAATAACTCCATTCAACACATACTACACTCAACCCGAGTGGCCTTGTAACACGAGACCATGCTGTCTCAAATCCCACGAACCACCTCATACCTTCCTCGTGCGCATATTCGCATCTCGACTGGTACATCCATTATGATAATTCCTCTACGATTCCGAAGTCCTTTTTCTCCCTTTCCTCCCAATGCTACACTGCAAGTCAAAACATCATAGAGAATTATGAGCCTCTTATCATAAGCTGCTTCACAAGCTCGATCCCTAAACATACCGCGGGCTTGTATCCTTAGGCGCTGCATTTTTAACCGTTGAATTCACTAGGACCTTTATTGAGAGTCACCCACTCTGACATGGTCCTGAATGTAATCGACTGTAATGCTCCGCTAGCCCATGACCACCCTCTCAATGAAGCACCCGGCCAAATCACCTTCCTTGCAACTCACTCTACGCGAAGCATAATTCCTGAGTCTTCCCAAAACCTGAATATGAATCGACGATGCCAATTATAGAACGCATTCTTCAATTCCTTTTTGCTCAAGTTACTACTGATGTTCTCTTTCCTTAGCTGAAAAAACTTACCAATATGCCGATAACCCGAAACCTCACAAGAAGATAATCATACAACCCAATTGTAGGGGGTGGGACTCTCCCACTTAGCTTGACGCCACCATTACACAACTTTAGAACCCAACAAGATTCTTTATCTCTTACTGACATGACCTTGCGCAATTAAACCGCCCGATTCCTCTAAATACTTCCCTTAGCATTTCATGAACCCTCTGAATCTCCAGCAACATTCACATATTAGACCCATTACCGGATAGTTAATAGAATCCTTCGCCGAAGCTTTGCCAACCACGCGACCGCTGATCTGCTCATAGGAGACATCCCCAAATGTGGGGACTACGCGCCGACATCTTCCAATGACGCTGCACGGGGTACAATTCTACGACATCAATAACCCATTATGAGCTAGTGCTCATCCACCAGCTGCACAAGTCCATTAACCCCTGGTGGACATTAACTAAATGTGCGACAATATCTTTCAATTCAAAGTTATGTTGTATCCTTCTTCATATCAAGCAGCTCCTTTCCGTCATATCAAATCTCCTGCTGTTATGCTAGCCAATATTTCAAATTAAGCTCGTAGACCCAATCACCGTCCACTAAAAATTCCCAAATCACTCTAAACATTCCTCAAGGGTGTAGTTATCCTGCCACTGAATCCACGTGTTGCTCTGCCACTCTCCCACTTTGGCCAGACCCTCTTCTTTAAGCAACTATTCTACTTCCGCTTCTTACACCTGGCCTTCTAGAAGTTTAACCACCGTATGACACTTCCCACATGTCCTTCCTCATCCTTTGCTGCTCAGCTGATGCCTTAGATCAAAATCTATCTCGGCAGCACTTGAACCAACGGACCGCTACTAACCTTTAAACTTTTTTGAAGATCATCTTTCTCGAGCCGTCGGCATTAGAAATACACATTCAATCCCGAACCACCGCACCCCGCGATCTCTGACAGCCACTTCTCCAATACTATCTCACAACATCCTGCCCCAAAGGCGAATTGTAGAAGGTCTTAACACCGGCGAACTTAGTACATTCAACAAGGACAACGACGCCTCATCACAGACGAAAATTCCACTACGCTTGCAAATACCAAGCCTCGTTATTCCATCAACCCAAATCTGAACATTCTTAGCCCGATTGTCTTTCCCCCACCGTGAATAAAATACCGAATCTCTAAATCATGCACTGAGTAAACCTCCCTTCAAGTCATTCACTGCCCCGTCGTGTAAGCAAGCATCCTACCATCACATCAATACTGCGCGACCACCGTTCATAAGCATCATGGCAACTTGTGCCTAGTCTCAGAGCTCCCAGAAGTATGGCTACGGAGCTGAAATGATAGAATATCCTTCCATAAGGCAACGACAATAGCTTAAACAACCATGCAGGGAGAAACATCCCGCATCACATTCGTAGTACCATTACAATTACTCACTCACCGATTCATGACCAGCGCTTCGCGTCGCATAAGATTGAATGGAAAGGAAATGAAGGCATAAGCCTTAAAGGGAATCAAATCGCACGATGAGGAATCAAGAAGGGAAGCACTCCTAACAGACCTGTAGCCTCCTGAAGATAAGTACAGACGTCTCCGTACCGATCCGCGAGACTCTGCTAGACTTGCTCATGACTCGTGAGACCTAAGGGAACCTAGTGCTCTGATACCATGTTGTCACGATCCAAAATCCACTAAGAGTCGTGATGGCGCCGGACCATAAATACTTAATTAAATTCTCATTAAAATAATTGTGAAAACTCTGATTTTCCTTCAATTTTACTAGTAAAAGATACTCATTTCAAATTAAATATAAATGTCAAGAAGTCAATACAAAATACCCCATAATCATCCCAGAACCTAGTGACACAAGTGCATGAGCTATCTCTATGAAACAATATAATTCAACAACTGCCCGGAATACAAATAGGACAGAAAGTAAATATGGAAATCTAAAGAGACTCTGCTGGTTGCGGGTCATCTCGAGGGGTGCAGTTCACCTAAGTCTCCGTATCAACCATGATGCTACGTCCACTAGGCCGCTAGAGATGCATATGCCTGTGCAACAAAAATGCACAGCAAGTGTGGCATGAGTACTAAAACAACATGTACTCAGTAAGTATCCCGCCTAATCTCGAAGAAGTAGAGACGAGAGGTCGACTTCGACACTTACTAATGGTCCAATAATGATAAATCAATAATGTAATAAATTGAGGATTTATATAAGCATGATTGTAATTCAATAAAGTGAAGCAAGTGAACAATTCTTTCTTTTATAGGAAATTCCCCAAATCCCTTTTCAGCATTTATACATTTATTCTCAATCCGGGAAGAACAATATCACTTCAATAAATTTTAAGGCAAGCAATACAAGCATGCGCAAATCATGCCGAGGACGTACGGCCCGGTCCAACAATATTTAAACTGTGCACTGTCAGATGGTCGAATGGCGCGAACCATAGATGCATCTATTATCCCACTCGCGAATCATACATGCGACGCGGTCAAATATAAATAAACAATCACCCTGCTCGCGAATCATACATGCGACGCAGGTACATATAGAATCACATATTCGAACAGTCAATCAAGACATTCGTCAAGGCTATAATTATCCAAGGAGGTTTAAATTCCTATTTTTACAAGTCAAGGAAATGCATTTTATCTCTTTTAGAAAATCGTTTGCCACTTCGATATAATTTAAGCATTTTTAAATTTGTCAACAAGGTTGCATTTATTACAAGTAAGCATGCTTTTGGATCCTAAACTACCCGGACATAAGCGTGATAGTAGCTACGCACGGACTCTCGTCACCTCGTGCGTAAATAGCCCCCACAAATAGGAGCACGTAGCCGATTAACTCACCTATAGGAACAATTCCCTCTTACAAGGTTAGAAAGGAGACTCACCTCGTTCCGAAGTTCCATAACCGGCATTCTATGCCCTTTCGAAGACTCGAATCGATGCGCAATGCTCCAAGACTAGCCAATAATTATGCAAATCCATTAATATACGTTCAATTAATCCTAATGATCCAATTTATAACAATTCCTAACCCCGATCGAAAAGTTGACAAAAACGACCTCGGGCCCACGTGCCCGGATTTCATAATTTTTCGAAGATAAAGTTTACCCATAACCTTACGAACTCAAATATATAATTTACTCTCAGTTTCATACCCAAAAGCGTGGTCAAAATCCAAGAATACGAACTTTTTAGGTTTTCCTCAACATCCCAAATTCCTACAAATTTCCATGTCCAAATTCGTATATAATCATGTATCTAACTCAAAACTAGCATGAATGACTTACCTCATGCTTGGTGGTGAAAATGGCACCCCAAAGTTGCTCTGAAATCGGCTCCAATGGAAGAAATGGGGTTGAAATGAACCCAACCCCCGATTTAAAAGAACCTTACTGCCTCCAGCATTTCCGCACCTGCGGTCACTTGACCGCTTCTGCGGTCCCGCAGGTGCGACCTACAATCCGCTTTTGCGGTCCTCCTCCAAGCCCTCAACTTCCGCATCTGCATTTCTCCTTTCGTAGGTGTGGTCCCGCATATGCGGCAAAAATGACCGCATCTGCGGTCCAAGCCTAGCCGATCCATTTCCGCTTCTGCAACACAAGGGCCGCTTCTGCGGCTCCGCACCTGCGGCCCAATCCTCGCAGGTGCGGTTACACTAGAAGGCAGCTGCTTCATTTCTTCTTTAAATTCAAAATGTTGATCCGTTAACCATCCGGAATCCACCCGAGGCCCCCTGGACCCCGTCCAATCACACCAGCAAGTCCCAAAACACATTACGGACTTGCTCGAGGCCTCAAATCATCTCAAACAACGTTAAAATTATGAATCGACCTCCAATCCAAGCTTAATGAACTTTAGAATTTCAAACTTCTACATTCGATGCCGAAACCTATCAAATCACGTCCGATTGACCTCAAATGTTGCACACAAGTCATATTTGACATTACAGACCTACTGCAACTTCCGAAATCGGAATCCGACCCCGATATCAAAATGTCAAATCTCCGTCAAACTTCCCAAAAACCTTCAAATTTCTATCTTTAGCCAAATGACTCCAAAATGACCCACGGACCTCCGAATTCACTTCCGATCGCGCTCCCAACACCGGAATTACCATACGGAGCTATTCCCAGACTCGGAATCCTAAACGGACTTCGATAACACTGAAATGCACTTTAACCTAAACTTATGAAATTCTTCCAAAAATGCTAACTTCCACAACAGGTGCCGAAATGTTCCCGGGTCTTCCAAAACCCAGTCCGGACATACGCCCAAGTCCGAAATCATCATACGAACTTGCTGGAACCTTCGAATTCCGACTCCGAGGTAGTTTACTCAAAAATCTAATCTTAGTCAATTCTTTCAACTTAAAGCTTCCGAAATGAGAATTCTCTCTCCAATTCAACTTCGAACTTCCAGGGATTCGATTCCGATCACGCGTAAAAGTCATAATACCTGAAGTGAAGCTACTCAGGGCTTCAAACCGTTGAACGACACGCTAGAGCTCAAGATGACCAGTTGGGTCATTACAAAAACATTTCACCCCTGGACAGACGGACAGTCCGAGTGAACCATTAAGATCTTGGAGGATATACTACTTGCCTGTGTTATGGATTTTGTGGGTTCCTAGGACCAGTTCTTACCATTTGCAGATTTTGCCTATAATAATAGCTACCAATCGAGTATTCAGATGGTTCCTTATGAAGCCTTATACGAGAGGCGGTGTTGTTCTCTAGTTGGTTGGCTTGAGTTGGGGGAGGCTAGGTTGTTGAGCACTAATTTGGTTCGGGATGCCTTAGAGAAAGTCAAGTTGATTCAGGATCGACTTTGTACAGCACAGTCTAGGCAGAAGAGTTATGTTGATCGGAAGGTTCATGATGTGGCATTTACGGTGGAAGAGAGGGTTTTGTTTCCGGTTTCACCCATGAATGGTGTCATAAGGTTCGGGAACAAGGGCAAGTTGGGAACAAGGTATAGTGGTCCTTTTGATCCTTGAAAAAGCTGGTGAGGTGGCCTACAAACTTGCATTGCCACCAAGCCTATAGGCAGTTCACCCAGTATTCCATGTTTCCATGCTCCGGAAGTATTATGGTAATCCATCACATGTACTAGTTCAGCACAATCCTATTGGACAAGGATTTTACTTATGTTGAGGAGCAAGTGGCTATATTGGATAGGCAGGTCCGGAAGTTGAGGTCAAAGAACATTGCTTCAGTGAAGGTTCAGTGGAGAGGTCAACCGATCGGGGAGGTGACTTGGGAGATCGAGCATGATATGCGTAGCCATTATCCTCACCTTTTCAGCAGTTCAGGTATGTCTCTATCCTCGTTCGAGGACGAGCGCTTGTTTTCAGAGGGGGAGAATGTAACGATTTGGTTGGTCGTTTTGTATATTGTAGCTCGGTTTCCTTATTTATTTCTTCTTCTATGTTCATTTTTGGTTATGTGAATTGTCGGGGTGGTTTGATTGGCTTTGGGAATGTTTCGGGGTAAATTAGGACATTTAGTCTCAAAGTTGGAAGCCTAAGTTAGAAGAGTTGACCGGAGATTGACATTTTTTGTAGACGACTTCGGAATAGAGTTTTGATTGTTGCAATAGCTTCGTATGGTAATTTTGGACTTAGGCGTATTTCTGTATGTTGAATTGGAGGTCCGTATGTTGATTTGATGCTTTTTGGCGTAAATTGCAAAGTTGAAAGTATAGAAAGTTGATAGGTTTGACTGAGGATTGACTTTATTGATATCAGGTTCGAATTATTATTCCGGGAGTTGGTATAAGTTCGTTGTGTCATTTGGCTCATGCATGAAAAATTTGAGCTCATTTGGAGTTGGTTTGATAAGATTCGCGTTAGTTTTAGAAGTTGAATAATCATTAGTCATTAGGGTTTAATTGAGGTACGATTCGTAGATTTAATGTTATTTGATGTGATTTGAGGCCTCGAGTAGGTTCGTGTTGTATTTTGAGACTTAATGGTATATTCGGACGGGGGCCCTTGGTGTGAATCAGATTGAATTCGGATTTGTTTTGCAGACTTGAAGGATTTTTGGTGGCTGCTGTGTACTAGTGCAATCGCACTTGCGATGGCATGGTCAGACGTTCGACGCCGCAGAAGCGGCCCATTGGCCGCAGATGCGAGATGCGGCTGGGTGAGCTAGGACCGCAGGTGCAGATAGTTGTGCACAGATGCGCAACCGCAGAAGCGGTCATTTCTCCGCAAATGCAGAATCTTATTGGCTAGGGACCGCAGATACAATCATTTTTTCGCAGAAGCGGACGCGCATATGAGTTTGCAAAAGGGGACTTCATGGGCTTAATGAAATATTGCATCTGCGATGATTTTCCGCAAAAGCAAAAATCGCTGGGCAGAAATACGCTAGATCGAGGGTTTTCTTTCATTTACCACTTTTTGAGTTAGAGAGCTCGGTTCTGGGCAATTTTGGAGGGGATCTTCAAGTTCTGGGTCGGAGTAAGTATTTTTGACTTGGTTTTATTCATTAATCATAATTCCATCTTTGTTTTTATCATTTAATAAGTGATTTACGCTCGAGAAATTGGGGGTTTTGTAAAAACTTTCCTAAATCATAAATTGAGGATTGGATTGTCGATTTGAGGTCTGAATTGGATAATGTTGGTATGGTTAGACTCGTCTGGAAATTGTATGTTTGGTCGGGTTACGAGGTGCGGAGCCGGGTTGAATTTTTATTTTCGTTAAAGATTGAAACTTTATTACCCGAAATGGCTTCCTATAGCTTGTATTTATGGTATTAAGTTCTTTTGGCTAGATTCGAGCCGTCCGGAGTGGGATTTGCGCGGAAAGGGCTTATTAGTGGATTGTTTAGCTTGTTGGAGGTAAGTATCTTGTCTAACTTTTCGGTGGAGAAGCTACCCCTTAGGATTTCGGTTGATTGTGTTATTGTATTATCTGGAAGACATGCACACGAGGTGACGAGTGTGTACACGGTCTTATATGTGATATTTTGACCGGTTTAAGCTTTTTAGACTTCTTCCATGCATTCAATTGAAATTTGTCTTAACATATTATATTGTTATGGTTGTTCTTGTATGCTTTAATTAAAGTTTCCATGACTCTTATTGTCTTGTTACCTCTTTTATTGTTAAATTATTCTTATTTGAAGTTGTTGAATGTTAGCATATCCTTCCTCGTTGAGTATTCCTCATCAATTTTGTTATTATTGACATTCTTGTTCACATTGTTGGTTGAGCCATGGGCTATATGTTGTGGTAATATTTGGCATTGTTGATTTTTGGCAAGTGTTGTGGTATATGGGCACATGTAGTGCGAGTTGATTATTGTGTTGTGATATTAATAGGCATGTGGTGGTATAAGGATAGGGTTTGACACGCATGCGATGAGATAAGGTGGGATTGATATGTGTGCTTCTAATAAGGGAATTACTTGAAGCCACACGGTGAGATAAGAACGCTAAAACGGTTGCAGCCACTTTGGAAAAAATATTTTCAAAATATATGCAAGGCTCACGCGGAGATATAAGGAAGATTGTGATTGTGACTCGTGAAATAAGATTGTGAGGTGTGGTACCTCAGTTGTGATTCTTGTTGTACGTTCTTTGTTAAAGGCTTCTTGGTTGAACAGTTTTGTTATTTTTTCATTTGTCTTACTTGTAATTATCCGTATTTGATTACTTGTTGTTCGTATCATGTGTTCACTCCTTGTTGTCCTTATTGCCTTAATTTTTGTTGTTAGTCTACATTATTGTGCTGCTTAGTTATCATTTATGTCCTCGCTTTCCGTTATTAGTCTATATCATACTTTGTTATATTTTTCATGTCCTAGTAGGTGTCTTGACCTAGCCTCGTCGCTACTCTACCAAGGTTAAGTTTGATACTTACTGGGTATTGTTGTGATGTACTCATGCTATGCTTCTTCACATTTTTGTGCAGATCCAGGTACATTTGCTCGTCGGGTGCCAGTGATCGTTCAGTTATTTTTCGGAGACTTCAAGGTATACTTGCTCGATGCTCGCAAGCCTCGGAGTCACCTTCCGTTATTTCCTGATGTTATGTTTTGGAGTTATTATGAACTTTATCGGTTTATTTCGTTATCTTAGTTTGTTATTTCCATTTAACTGTCAATGAATATTAGGATTACGTAGTCTAAGAGACTAGGTACCATCACGACATCCAAAGCTGGGAATTTCGGGTCATGACAAAATCCCTAAGAGAGGTATACCATGTGGTGTCACCACTCTACCGATGGGTTGTTACTACTCTACCGAGGTTAGGCTTAACCCGCAAAATTTTAACTCGTCTAGTGATCAAGAATAGTATATTAAGTATTGACTAAGATTTTATTGTTGTTGTTGTTATTTATTTCAGAGAAATTATTATTAAATGTTTCCTCTATCATATACCTATTTTTGAAATGGAATGCCAAGGAGCTGAATATGAATGGGTCCCTGAAAATGCCTTTTAATTTGAAGGAACTCATGAATCTCGTTTTTGAGTGATTTCATTTTTTCCAAAATAAAAAGATATAGATAATCCATTAATCTCGTGGTTAAATCCATTTTTTTCATTTCACGTATGAATTAAGGGATGAATTCATAACCTTTTTTGATGCTTTGATTTAAATAGCACTCATTTACCCTCAAAATAATATGTGGATTAAATGCAGGAAAAATAGTAAAGATAGAAACAAAGAATTTAGAAAATACTTACTTTAATGCATAACTAGAACAAGAGTGATGAAAATCAAATATCATAATTCTAGCAATTAATGAGAACCTAATTTATATGAATACCTACGAGTATAAGAAATTCCAGTTGAAAGCATCCATTGAAAGAGTTCTCATCAACAATATAATGACAATCTACCGTTAGCCACCTCTCACAGAGGACATCCATAATCCAGGTAACTTAAAATGAAGACATAAAAAACTACGAAGGAAAAAAATAAAAGAAACAGACCTATCAACGGATTGAAAGGACTCTAGTAGAGCCACCGATATAACAGAGAAGAATATGTTAGGTTAGTTACTTTTAAAACAGTGGAAAAATGACTGATATTAAAAATTCACATTGACAACATTAAAAAGTTTTGAAACTTTGAATTCAAAAATAAAATTTTGTAAAATTATTGTATATTTGGATTGGGTATTGTTGTAAATAATTAGAAGTATTCTTTAGAGTTTATATCTCAATATTTAGAAAATTTGGTGAATTGATTTTGGTTGAAATTTCATATTGAAACTCGAAGAACATGACATAAATAAATTGTATATACTTTGTGTGTCGGCCGTACAAACGATATACAGAATATATACAACTAACACAATTGAATACAATTTGTATATAAGTTGTATGTAAACTATATATATATTTTTTTTTAATCAAATTTTTCACAATTAAAAGTTGCATTATATATATATATATATATATATATATATATATATATATATAGAATGGTAAGTGGTACAAGATTATAGTTGTTAAATGGTTATTTATTCATTAATTAGATATAATTTTATTATTTTAATTATAAATGGAACTTATAACTAACACTTATTTAATGAAATATATCATATGATTAGTTTTCCAATTAACGTAGATATTAACCATATTAAATTCGATATATGTTCAGTGTATCTAGATATATCAAAATTATACAAAAATTCATATGAATAATAATCTTAGTGATAAATAACTAGATATTTTGTTCTATCTATGTAATTGTTAAGCTAAGTATTTTTTAAATAATTTGAAGCAAAAATATTTATTTTGCTACACGATTTTGTTTTAAATAATTTTATGTGTCTAAAAGATTACCATAGATATAGTAAGTTTTAACTTATGGCAAAAAATAATGATTATCTGCGAAATTTTATCTCAAAAATAAATTCATGACTATATTATCTTGTCATGACAAATAATTGTAGCTGTTAAATCAACTGTTGCCACAGTATTTTAGTAGTTGAAGCAAACAATATTTATTTAGCTACAATATTTGTTTTAAATTACTTGTAATAGCTAAAAAGTTACTATAGCTACAGTAAATTTTAACTCGTAGTAAAAATAAATATTAGCCACGAAATTTTATTGTAGCAATAACTCCATGGCTACATCATTTAACTATTGCCACAATGTTTTATAACTTGAAGCAAAAACACTTATTTAGCTACAATATTTTGCTTCAAATAATTTGTTGTAGCTAAAAGATTACTATTGCTACAGTGACTTTTATCATGTGGCAAAAATTTATGATTAGCTACGAAAAATTATTGTAGCAATAAATTTGTAGCTATTTATGTAATTATTGCCACAGTTGTTAGCAATTGTAGCAAAAATGAGGAATTAGCTTTGCCAATTTGATTTTTGTAGCTAAGAAATTTTATAAATTTGTAAATAGCCATGGAACTCGAATATTTGTGGCTATTGTTAGGTACTAGCTACAATTTTTAAATCTGTAGCTAAGATTTCGTAGCTATATACCCATAATTGTAGTGATAATATACATTTTTTATGACTGAGGGTAGTGGCGCACAGTTCGAAACTCGGGGGATTTCAGCCTGCTCCTCACTCTTCTCCACTTAAATACCATACTTTACTTTTATCTGCAACATGTTTCAACCTGTGACGTGCGCCTCACACACACATCACATGTTGCGCTCTTATCACTAGATCAAAATTGGATTCACCAGAGAACTTAAGATGCAGCTTCCTTTTTTTTTTTTTTGGGTAAATAAAGAATTTTATTACCAAGTAATGTTATGTACAGAGTTTCAAAACTACAAAAGCAGACAAACTACACCCGCGAGCTTAACATAGTGCCCCAACTGCTAGGGAATTTGTTAAGATGCAGCTTCTTACACACTATTTGGCTATCCTAGTTCATCTACAATTGACTAGGGAAGGCCCCCAGTAGATTGCCACAAAAATACAATACAATGCCCTGACAAATCAGTGCATTCTGTAAATATATTTCTCTTTCCATTAGTGGATAAAAACATAATTGCAAGGCAAACAAAAACACCTAGGGACTTCTAACATTTTTGCTACTCATTGTTGATGCTTTCATTACCTATCTTAAAAATTTAAGATTTCAATCGCAATGGTCAGCGAAGCAGGACGAGAACCATGAGGTCTTTGGTTCAAAATTTCAGCGGAGGCAAAAGATACTACAGTAGGTGATTTCTCATTATGTGCCTATGCCTTATAAGTGAGCTGAGTTATCTGGTACATATGCTGGTGGGAGGCAGCACATATATGGTGGACGGTGGCAAATCTAGAGCATTGTATATGAGTTTTCGGGAGTAACTGGTAAACTTCAAATCTTGGATGGTCTCTAATTGTGAAATAGTCTAAGTTCACGCAAGCTGAAACACCGGTAGTAAGAAGTAATAATAATAGTAATAACATTTCAACTAATTGCAAAATGAACTCTTGAAGATAAATAATTATAAGGGAATAGTTCAATCTCGTAATCTTTTTCTATCTAGTGAAAGGAAAATAATTAATTTAGAAATTAAAATAAGATTAAACTGACCTCATGAGCGACAGAACCCTGTTTCAAGTTTTGGAATTTTCTCATAAAGGCTTCAAGAAAATGTCAAGTCACGAATCTTACTATAGAGAAATGCAGATATAGTATTACTATAGAATTATTATTGAAGAAAATGGAAAGGTTGTGAAGACTAGAGGAGAAATTGAAGATTGGCACAACAGGCATTTTACAACGATATTAGTAGCACTTTTGGTCCCTCAAATATTAGTAATTTCTTATTTTACTCCTTGTAATATCTGATTAAGACTTATATTTAACCTGCTAAAATATGCACTTTTGATCCCTTTACTTATGTATATTCACAAATTTACCGTAATTATTAATTGTTCCACCACTTAATTACTCATATATTATATTAAGCTTATATAGTTTCTTCATATTGACGGTTATATAGCTCCAAAAATAATCCAAATATAACATATTTCCTGCATAAAAGGATTTATAAAAAATAAAAAATAAAAAAAATAAAAAAACCCACTCCTATTAATTCAAGGTCATTTGTGCTTAGTTAGATATCATAAGGACTAAAGTTAAAATTTATCAATAACGGAGGGGCCGAAATTGCTATTATCCATTAAATAGGTATCGCCGATGATATAGCGACCTATCTAAAATTGATTTCCCCTGCTATAAACTTTTAAAGACTATAGTGGGACGACTTCAAATATGAGAAAGACAAAATGAGGTATATGATTAATTAGGCCACTCCATTAATAAAGAATACAAGCAAAATCACATTTCACTCCTTTGATGAACTAACAATTATTCCAAAATTATCGACTAATGATCGAATGTTGAGATAATTAATTGTTCAATGTTAGAAGAGATGTTTAATTTTTGGGGGATTTGCATCTATACCCAATTTTTGGGTCACTTTTTAACTTATAACCGCTTTGCACAAAAAATTGCAAGCGTACTCACTTTTCGCGTAACTTCAGACATACGGTCCTGAAGTAGCAAAAATTTATGTCTGAAGTTTGAACTTCAGAATTTTTTGCCCGAAGTGTAGCCTTATCAAAGCAAAACTTCAGATATTTTTGCCTGAAGTTTGGCCTGACTTGCAAAGGCAATCACGCAAACTTCAGTTTCATAGTACAATGGCAAACTTCAGTTCAATAAAACTACAACATATTTTGGCTGAAGTTTTTGTTTTGTAATTGCTGAACTTCAGCGTTCAAGGAGTTGAAGTTTATTTTGTAATTGTTGAACTTCAATATTCTAGGGGCTGAAGTTGTTTTGTATTTCCTGAACTTGAGCATTTTAGGAGTTGATTGAAGTCTGATCCGAAGGCCCAATACAATCCTGCCCCTTTTCTTTTACAAACATACGCAATATCGAAGGAGCTCTTCTTTTCTTTTTCTGATGGAGCACTTTCCTTTCTTCATCTGAAATAATCAAAAATCTATATTTGTCCTTCTTTAGCTCAATCTTCAACTCATTCAAAAACTCACTACCTTCAAATCTTGATAGAAAGATTAAGATCCATCTCGAAGCAAAAGGCAAGAAAATGAAAATATTTTGTTCCACTATTATTCCTTTTTTTTGTTTTTTTCTTTTGCTGTTCTTATTGTGGGATTGAGAGAGAAAAGAAGAGGAGGAAAAGAAGAGAGGAAGAAAAGAGCGCATAGGTTAGGAGGAAGAAGAGGAGGCTGAAGTTGTCAAAATTAGGATATAGGTTAAAGAATTTTAAAAATATAGGTATAGGTTAAATAGGGGCGATCAAATAAGTCGCCCAATGCAATCTTTACTTAATTTTGAAAGTGAAGTTAAAGAGTGAAACCTTAGACATTCGAGCCACATTTAAGGAGTCTATCAAATTAATGTTTATATTTGGGCCTATTCTTTAGAAATGAGGCAATGATCAAAAGGGGTCTTTTATTTTTAGACTTTTTCCTTCCTATACCATATATGAAACCTTATTATCAAAAATGTGCATAGTTGTATATTTACCCGCCATGTTCACAGTTTTTCTACAATTATTATACCATTCATTAAATACTAATTATTAGGAGCTGATTCCTTCCTAATTAGGCGCGCTACAAATCAGGAACAAAATATTCTAATTAATTTAGCGAGCTTTAGATCAAATTTGAAACGCAAATCCTATATCTTCAATTTAAAATCAAATTACATAGACCCTTTTCTGCAAAAACTCTGTTCTTCGATATTTTTCCTTAAGCCACAAATAAAAAAAAGACAAAATCGTCAACAAATTCGAATCAAATTGTAGAAATCAGTTCTGCAAAAGCTCAGTTCGTCGACATTCTCTCTACATCTCTCTCTATTTCTCAATCGCAAATTTCAGTAATACAAAGCAAATGAAAAGAGAGCAGCAATTCCACCATTGACGGCCATTAAAAAGCTTGAAAGCTTTGAATTCAAATTTGGATTTTCAAAAATCATTATTTGTTTGGATTGGGTGTTGATGAAAATAATCGGGAATATGGTTTGGAGTTTATATCTCAATTTTGAGGGGTTTTGGTGAATATTAGACTTGGTTTTGACTGAATTTCAGATTGAAACTCGAAGAAGAAGAAGAAGAAGAAGAAGAAGAAGAAGAAGAAGAAGAAGAAGAAGAAGAAGAAGTCATATTGCATAAATTGTAGATAAATTGTAGATTATTTGTATTCTGATTGTAGATGCTTTATTTTCTATTTTCACAAATAAAAAATGACTAAAATGTCTACAAATCTTCTGAAAAAGTGCAATTATGTCAAAAATACCAATTATGCTACAATCGAATGAGAACTGGGATAATACAAATAATCTATAATTTATCTACAAAATATCTACAAACTAGGTACATTGAATTTTTATATCCCAATT
>NC_031998.1:7135027-7168910 GCF_001879085.1 Nicotiana attenuata
TATTTTCATTTTCACAAATAAAAAATGACTAAAATGTCTACAAATCTTCTGAAAAAGTGCAATTATGTCAAAAATACCAATTATGCTACAATTGAATGAGAATTGGGATATAAAAATTCAATGTGCCCAGTTTGTAGATATTGTGTAGATAAATTGTAGATTATTTGTATTCTAATTGTAGATGCTTTGTTTTCTGTTTTCATAAATCAAAAACGACTAAAACTTCTATAAATCTTCTCCAAAAAATGCAATTATGTCGAAAATCCCAATTAAACTACAATTGAATGGAAATTGGGATATTAAAATTCAATGTACCCAGTTTGTAGATATTTTGTAGATAAATTGTAGATTATTTGTATTCTGATTGTAGATGCTTTATTTTCTGTTTTCACAAATCAAAAACGACTAAAACTTCTACAAATCTTCTGCAAAAAACACAATTATGTCGAAAATATCAATTAAGCTACAATTGAATAAGAAATTGTACCAATGTCGAAAATACCAATTAAGCTACAAGCTACAATCGATTCAATAAGTCCATTATATTTGATATTTAATTAGAAGGATAATTATAGAATACATATATAGAAGGTATTTTCTCATTTTATGTCGTGACTGAATCTCTTTTTTAACTTATCTTACACCTAGTACGTACAAAAATACATACAGCGACACCATCATATTTTAATGTATATATTTAGAAGGCAGAAGGGTAGTTGTAGAATAAATAGAAGGTCTTTTCTTATTCGGTTTATATTAATAAATATGTTAGAAAAAAGAAGAGTCCTATTTTCATATTTGTTGCAGAAATTAAAGTGTTTGTGGCATTAACCGAAGATTGAATTTCTTCCTATTGCAGAATATGGCAGTTGCAAGTTTCCGACAGGATATTGATTCGGTCCGAGCTTTTGAGGAAAAATTAAAGCTACAAGCTACAAGCTAAAATACACTATGGTATAGAATTGGTAATTCGGTATACTAAGTGTAATTAAGTCAAACTTTAAACATTGAGGGTAATAAAATTTCCTATGTGGCATAGGAATGTAAAAATCTCTCTTCTTTTTTTAATTGGAATTTTAGTGTCTTCTTCATCTTTTCTTTTTAATAAAAAATATAGTCTCGCCAGATTTATATTGCTTAAATCTGAAATCCATTAGTTATTTCACATGTAATAGAGGACTAATTTATTAGAAAAATAAAAATAAAAATAAAAAATAATCTGATTTACAATTGCTAATTAAAAAGTAGTCATAGTTTCAAAAGTAATCGAAATCTAGTTATTTTTTAATGTGAAAATAAAATTTGAACGGAAACACCCTTAAAAAACGAAATAATTCCAGCGTATTACAATAGTTCCATAAAAACATATTATGATTTAACTTCCCGCGTTTCAGCTAAGGTGCTTTTGTCCAGATTTTATTTCCTTTAAACAATAACTAATTTTCAATAACTTTACAAACACCAGCTGTTTTTTAGTAACCACCCTTAAAAATAGTTATGCTATGCCATTTTGACTAATTAATTTGGTTCCACTAAAAAATCTTAAGAAAATGAATTGTCGGATTAGGGAGAAGGTTTTCGCAATTATCAAGGGACTAGGTCCAAAAATCCATTTTGCCTATTCTCTATTTTTTTGCCAAAATTTTACTCCACTTGTTTTGTCCTTTCAAAACCACTTATTATTTCCAAGTTCCAACATTCTCATTCAATTCTGTCTCCAACAAATTTTGAGGTTCTAATACGGTCAATGTCAACTCATCCAAGACTTGACCGTAAATATAACAAATTCGTTACATAAATGTTAAAGCTAAAACGTAGATGTTACGTTGCTATCAGACAAAATTTTTGCGTTGATTGACTAATTAAATAGGCTTTTTGATCATAAATATCATTTCATTATTTGTCAAAATTAAATTTAAATATATATAATACTAAAGTTCAATATTTAAATTTTAAATATCAAGTTTAATATGTGTCTATATGTAATATAGAAGCACGAATATTAAAACACTAAATATTGAACGACGAAAATATCCATAAAATATTGATCGACCTTTATACCCTTCAAAATATTTTAATTTATCAAAGAAATTATTTTGTATTGGATAAAATTGTAATATTTAAAACCTTAAAATTAATTAAAATTGTGGTAAGACTTACAATGTCACGACCCAAAATCCACTAAGGGTCGTGATGGCGCCGGACATCGCTGTCAGGCAAGCCAACCAAATTACTTAATTAAAATCTCGTTTTAAATATTTCTGAAATCTCTTCTTTTATACGTTTAAGCTATACATAGTAAATTTCACTGAATTAGAAAATGAAACCTTTAACATCTTTGAAAATTCTGAATAAACCCATAGACATCCCCAGAACCCGGTGTCACAAGTGCATGAGCTACTTCTAAGAAACAATACAATACAACATCCGTCTGGAATATACAATTGGACAGAATAAATACAATACACTGAAAGAGACTATACTAGTTGCGGGTCGCCTCGAGTAATGCAGCTCACCTAGTCCCAGTATCACCCATGCTGCTACGCCCAGTAGGCCACTAGAAGTACATGTGCATGTGCAACAAAAATGCACAGCAAGTGTAGCATGAGTACGAAAACAACGTGTACTCAGTAAGTATCCCGTCTAATCTCGAAGAACTAGAGACGAGAGGTCGACTTCGACACTTACTAGTGGTCCAATAATATGATATCAATAATAAATTAAATCGTGGACTTTTATATACATGATTGTAATTCAATGGAATGAAGCAAGTAAACAATTCTCTCTTTTATAGGAAATCTCCAAATTTCTTTAAGTCCTTTATACAAATATTCTCAAGCCAGGAAGAGGCAATAACAACTTTAATAAGTTCAAGGCAGCAATACAAGCATGCGCAAATCATGCCGAGGCCGTACGGCCCGATCCAACATAAATGTAAAATGTGCACTGCCGAGGGTCGAGCGGCCCGAACCATAGATGCATCTATTACCCCGCTCGCGAATCATACATGCGACGCAGTCAAATATAAATAAACACAACAATCAGTCAATCATGAATTTACCAGGGAACAATTATCCGAGGAAAAGCCAAATCTCTTTTAACAATTCAAGAAAATGAAGTTTAATCTTTTTAGAAATTCATTTACCAATTCGATAGGATTTAAGAAATTCAATTGTCAATAAGGTTACAGATATTCCAAGTATAGCATGCTTTTGGGTCCTAGACTACCCGGACTTACACATATTAGTAGCTACGCACGGAATCTCGTCACCTCGTGCGTACGTAGCCCCCGCAAATAGGAGCATATAATCAAGTATTTCACCTATAAGGATAATTCCCTCTTACAAGGTTAGAAAGGAGACTCACATCGCTCCGCAGATCCCTAACCGGCATTCCACGCCCTTCCGAAGACTTGAATCGATGCCAAATACTCCAAAACTAGCCAATGAGTATGCAAATTTATTAATATACGATAAACTACTCATATTAACCCAATTTATAACAATTCCTAACCCCGATCGAAAAGTTGACAAAAATACCCTCGGGCCCACATGCCCCGATTCCGAAATTTTTCGAAGATAAAGTTTACTCATAACCTCATGAACTCAAATATATAATTTACTCTCAATTTCGTATCCAAAATCGTGGTCAAAATCCAAGAATATCAATTTCTAGGTCTTTCCACCAAAACCCCAAATTTCTACCAATTTACATGCTAAAAATCCATACATAATCAATGTATTTAACTCGAGATAGGTGGGGATGACTTACCTTGCCATTGAATGATGAAACCCCCTCTTGAAATCCTCCAAGAATCGCCCAAAACCAAGAGAAAAATGAAAGAAATGGGTCAAATCCCGATTTTTAAAACACTCACTGGCTCTAGCACTTTCCGCACCTGCGGTCACTTGACCGCTTCTGCGGTTCCGCAGGTGCAAGGCAAATTGCCGCTTCTGCGTCCGGGCTCCCCAGTCCATTTTCGCTTCTGCATCCTCTCTTCCGCAGATACGGTCCCGCATTTGCGGCAAAATGACCGCATCTGCGGTACCATACCTAGCCGTCCACTTCCGCTTCTGCGCCCTCTCTACCGCAGATGCGGGACCGCATCTGCGGCAAAACGACCGCATCTGCGGTCCCAGCTCTCTTCCTCCAATACCGCATCTGCGACTATATGGCTGCTTCTGCGGCTCCGCACCTGCGGCCCTTGTCTCGCAGGTGCGGTTACACCAGCAACCAGCAACTTCAGCTCTTCTTCAAACTCCAATTTCGATCCGTTAACCACCCGGAATCCACCCGAGGCCCCCGGGACCCTAAACAATCATACCAACCAGTCCCAAAACACATTACAGACTTGCTGAGGCCTCAAATCATATCAAACAACGCTAAAACCACGAATCGACCTCCAATCCAAGCTTTATGAACTTTAGAATTTCAAACTTCTACTTTCGATGTTTAAACCTATCAAATCAAGTCTGATTGACTTCAAATTTTGCACACAAGTCATATTCGACATTACGGATCTACTCCAACTTTCGGAATCGGATTCCGACCCCGATATCAAAAAGTCCACCTCCGGTCAAACCTCTCAAAAACCTTCAAATTTCAATCCTTAGCCGAATGGCTCCAAAATGCTCCCCGGACATCTGAATTCACTTCCGATCGCGCTCCCAACTCCAGAATCACCTGTCACGACACGGATTCCCTCCCTCGGGAGTCGTGATGGCGCTTACTAGTACGAGCTAGGCAAGCCAATTAATTTCACAATTTACCCTTTTTACTCATTTTGTATTCATTCACAATATTAATAATAATAATAACATTTAAACAACGGAATTTAACATAAGCGGAAGAAAGGAGCCATAAGCTATCTGAACACGAATTTCTAATGCAACTGTTTGAACCTCGACTACCCAGAACTGGTGTCACAGTATCACAGACGGTCTAAGATTTACTACATACAAAGTCTGAAGAAAATATCAATACATTGTTTCTGAATATAAGGAAAATGAAACAGGAAATAAGGATAGAGGAAACGCCAGGGCCTGCGAACGCCTGCAGGTCTACCTTGGATCTCCGCGTGAACTGAAAATAGCCTCTAACCTACGGTCCGAAGTCTACAACACTGGGGTCTGCACAAAAGAGAGCAGAGTGTAGTATCAGCACAACCGACCCCATGTGCTGGTAAGTGCCTAGCCTAACCTCGGTGAAGTAGTGACGAGGCTAGGACAAGACTACCAAATAAACCTGTGCAGTTGTATATTATACAGCGGAAAGTAAAGCAGAGATAAACAAATAAAGATGGGAGGGGGAAACATGCTTCAGGGAATAACAAGTAAAAACAGAATATCAAGAGAATTATTAAGGAATCAAAAACCACCCTGTAACAAGAATAAGGAAAACAAAGGCAGATTTCACTTTCTTTTCACATCTTGTTGCAGGCGTGCAACCCGAACCCATTTTCTGTATCTCGTGGTAGGCATGACACCCGCTCCCATACTTATAACGAGAGTCCCGACAAGGGATCAAAAGGTCTACACTATCCCGGCAAGGGATTCGACACCATAAGTAAATACGTTCCGACGAGGGAGAAACAACTATAACCAAACTTGTTCCAACTTCTAGCTACATCAGCTATAACACAACTTGTTCCAACATTTAACTGCCTCAGCTATAATCAAACTTGGTGCAACCTCTAACTACCTCAGCTATACCCAAACTTGCTACAACACCTAACTACCTCAGCTATACCCAAACTTGTTGCAACACCTAACTACTTCAGCTATACCCAAACTTGTTCCAACATCTAACTACCTCAGCTATAACCATAATCCTTACCTAACACAAAGAATCATCAACCTAAGTATCCGTAATATCAATTAAGAACACAATACAAGGGAACCACAACTCAACAATAGCCTGGCAAGGGGGAAACATAATGATCTCTTCTCTTTCTCACTTTTACTTCACAATTCACTTCATCACTCGAGCCTCTGATCTAGAGGTTCAATTATCACTTATACTTTCACAATTCGTTATACAACTGGAGCCAACGCTCCTCAACGTTCATAGGTCACAATTCTTTTCACAACTTTGCACAACAATTAGAAATTTTCACCAAGGCATGAATAATACAACGAAGTCATAAAAATCACAATATAAGACCCACGGTCATGCTCGGCACCAACGTATAGATACTCGTCACCATGCCTATACGTCGTACTTAACAAGAAAACAAATAGCAAATAGGACACACTCCTAATCCCTCAAGCTAAGGTTAGGCCAAACACTTATCTCGAACTTCCACGACCAACTCAAGCCTCAAGCACCGCCTTTCTTTCGAATTCGGCTCCAAATCAATTGTTACTAGACATAATCGACTTCATAACATCAATAAACGCTAAACAATCCAATTCCAATACTTAATTATAACTTTCCAATTATTCTTTCCAAAAACCCAAATATTGACCCCGGGACCGCTTGGTCAAATCACGAGGTTCAGACCAAAACCCGATCACCCATTCACCACGAGCCCGAATATATAATTTATTTTCAAATCCGACCCTAAAACGAGGTCAAATCCCCAAATAATCAAAAAGCCCTAACTCTACCCAAATTTCTAATTTTCTACCCTTAACCACATGATTTAAGCCTAGAAATCTAGTGGGTGTTAATGGAAATTGAAGAAAATGAGTCTAAGATTACATACCTATGAATTGGTGGTGAAATCCTCTTTCAAAAAATGCCCAATTTGGTGTTTAGATGAAGAAGTTATGAGTTTTTGTGAAAATCCCGTAATGCTACTATTTCTGGTCTTTTAAAATAACTGGGCAAAAATACTCATCGTGTTCGCGACATGCCCATCGCGTTCGCGATGTGTTAGGCCTGCTAGGCCTTCGCATTCGCGGAAGGCGGCTTACGTTCGCAGAGAAGAAACTCCTCGAGCCTCGCATTCGCGTGCAGAGGATTGCGTTCGCGGTGAACAAATTGGTGACCCCTCCCCAGAACTTTACGTGTTCGCGAGTGCAAGGACGCATTTGCGAAGGGTCTCCCCCTCAGCTTTGCGTTCGCGTCTCAAGCTTCGCGTTCGCGAAGAAGAAATTGGGCACCTGGGATATTTGCCTTACGCGTTCGCGAGAGGGAGCACGCGAACGCGAAGGGTAAAATCCCTGGGCACTGAACAGCAAAAACCTGCAACTTTTTGAGTTCCAAAACCCTTCCGAAATACACCCGAGCCCTCGGGGCTCAAAACCAAACATACGTACTAACTCAATAACATCATACGAACTTATCCGTGCGATCAAATCGCCAAAATAACCTCAATAACAACGAATTAAACCTAAAAATCAAAGAATTTCCTCAAACTTCTTAAAACATCAATTTTTGCAATTTAGGTCCGAATCACGTCAAATGACATCCGTTTTTTTACCAAATTTCACAGAATCATCTTAAATCATATATAAGACCTGTATCGGGCGCCGGAACCAAAATACGGGCTCATTACCAACATGTTCTAATCAAATTTTATTTCAAAATCCTTTAAACAATTTCAGAAAATAATTTTCTTTAAAAATTCATTTCTCAGGCTTGGGACCTCGGAATTCGATTCCCGGCATACACCCAAGTCCCATATTTTCCTACGGACCCTCCGGGATCGTCAAATTATGGGTTCGGGTCTGTTTACCTAAAATGTTGACCGAAGTCAACTTAAATGCATTTTAAGTCAAAATTTCAATATTTCACAGATTTTTCACATAACAGCTTTCTGGCTACACGCCCGGACTGCGCACACAAATTGAGGTGAAGATAAAAGAGGTTTTCAAGGCCTCGGAACATAGAATTCAATTTAAAAGCAAGTGATGACCTTTTGGGTCATCACATCCTCCACCTCTAAAACAACTGTTCGTCCTCGAACGGACAGAAGAAGGAAGTACCTGAGTCGGGGAAAAGATGGGGATAACGGCTCTGCATATCGGACTCCCAAGTCGAGGCCTCAGGAGGTTGACCTATCCACTGAATACGAACAGAAGGAAAACTCTTCGACCTCAACTGATGAACCTGCCGGTCTAGAATGGCTACCGGCTCCTCCTCATAAGACAAGTCCTTGTCCAACTAGACGGTGCTGAAATCTAGCACGTGGGATGGATCACCGTGATACTTCCGAAGCATGGACACATGAAACACTGGATGCACGACTGATAAGCTCGGCGGCAATGCAAGTCTATGAGCCACCTCTCCCACTCAATCAAGAATCTCAAACGGACCAATGAACCTAGGGCTAAGCTTGCCCTTCTTCCCAAGTCTCATCACGCCCTCCATAGGCGACACTCGAAGCAATATACGCTCGCCGACCATGAAAGCCAAATCTCGAACTTTGTGGTCGGCATAACTCTTTTGCCTGGATTGAGCTGTACGAAGCCTATCCTGAATGATCCTGACCGTGTCCAAGGCATCCTGGACCAAATCCGTACCCAACAACCGAGCCTCTCTCGGCTCAAACCATCCAACCGGAGACCGACACCGCCTACCATACAAGGCCTCATAAGGAGCCATCTGGATACTCGACTGGTAGCTGTTGTTGTAGGCAAACTCTGCTAAGGGCAAAAACTGATTCCACGAGCCTCCAAAGTCAATGACACAAACTCAGAGCATATTCTCCAAAATCTGAATAGTCCGCTCGGACTGCCCGTCCATCTGAGGATGAAATGCTGTGCTCAACTCAACCCGTGTGCCCAACTCTCGTTGAACTGCTCTCCAGAAACGCGAGGTAAACTGTGTACCTCGGTCCGATATGATAGACACGGGCACACCATGAAGGCGAACAATCTCCCGGATATAGATCTCAGCTAACCTCTCAGAAGAATAGGAGACTGCCACAGGAATGAAATGCGCTGACTTGGTCAGCCTATCAACAATTACCCACACTGCGTCGAACTTCTTCCGAGTCTGCTGGAGTCCAACAACGAAATCCATAGTGATCCGCTCCCACTTCCACTCGGGAAGCTCAATCCTCTGAAATGAACCACCGGGCCTCTGATGCTCGTACTTAACCTGCTGACAATTCAAACACCGAGCCACATATGCAACGATATCCTTCTTTCATTCTCCGCCACCAATAATGCTGCCGCAAATCCTGGTACATCTTCGTGGCGCCCGAATGAATAGAGTACCGGGAGCTATGGGCCTCCTCTAAAATCAACTCTCGAAGACCATCCACATTAGGCACACAAACTCGACCCTGCAATCTCAAAACTCCATCATCATCTAAGATAACTTGCTTGGCACCTCCGCGCTGCACCGTGTCTCTAAGGACACACAAATGGGGATCATCATACTGCCGATCACGGATACGCTCCAGTAATGAAGAGCGAGCGACTGTGCAAGCTAACACACGACTGGGCTCAGAAACATCCAGCCTCACGAACTGATTGGCCAAAGCCTGAACATCCAAAGCAAGTGGCCTCTCACCGACCGGAATATAAGCAAGACTGCCCATGCTGGCTGACTTCCTACTCAAAGCATCGGCCACCACGTTGGCCTTTCCCGGATGATATAAGATGGTGATATCATAGTCCTTCAACAACTCCAACCACCTCCTCTGCCTCAAATTCAACTCCTTTTGCTTGAACAAATACTGAAGACTCTTGTGATCCGTGAACACCTCACATGCCACGCCATACAGATAATGCCTCCAAATCTTCAATGCGTGGACAATGGCTGCCAACTCCAAATCATGAACCGGATAGTTCTTCTCATGAATCTTCAACTGCCGCGAAGCATAGGCAATGACCTTGCCATCCTGCATCAACACTGCACCAAGTCCAATACGAGAAGCATCACAATAAACTGTATAAGGCCCTGAACCTGTGGGCAAAACCAACACCGGTGCCGTAGTCAGAGCTGTCTTGAGCTTCTGAAAGCTCGCCTCACACTCGTCCGACCATCTGAACTGGGCACCCTTCTGGGTCAACCTGGTCATCGGGGCTGCAATAGATGAAAACCCCTCTACGAACCGACGATAGTAGCCTGCCAATCCCAAGAAACTCCGAATCTCTGTAGCTGATGCTGGTCTAGGCCAGTTCTTGACTGCCTCAATCTTCTTTGGATCAACTTGAATACCCTCTGCTGATACAACATGACCCAGAAATGCAACCGAACTCAACCAGAACTCGCACTTCGAGAACTTAGCATATAACTGACTATCCCTCAGAGTCTGAAGAACCACTCTAAGGTGCTACTCGTGCTCCTCCCGGCTGCGGGAATATATCAAAATATCATCAATGAAGACTAACACGAACGAATCCAAATAAGGCCTAAACACTCGGTTCATCAAATCCATTAAAGCTGCTGGGGCATTTGTCAACCCGAATGACATAACCAAGAACTCATAATGCCCGTACCAAGTGCGGAAAGCTGTCTTAGGGACATCGGATGCCCTAATCCTCAACTGATGGTAGCCAGATCTCAAGTCAATCTTTGAAAAT
Organism: Nicotiana attenuata; assembly: GCF_001879085.1. NCBI lineage: Eukaryota > Viridiplantae > Streptophyta > Magnoliopsida > Solanales > Solanaceae > Nicotiana > Nicotiana attenuata. The sequence goes on from NC_031998.1 coordinate 7,145,509, forward strand.
ACCCTGGCACCCTGAAGCAGATCGAACAAATCATCAATCCTCGGCAGCAAATACTTATTCTTGATTGTAACCTTGTTCAATTGCCGGTAATCTATACACATTCGCATCGACCCATCCTTCTTCTTAACAAACAACACCGACCCACCCCAAGGCGAAACACTGGGCCTAATGAAACCCTTTCAAGCAAGTCTTGCAACTGCTCCTTCAACTCTTTCAACTCAGACGGGGCCATACGATACGGCGGGATAGAAATAGGCTGAGTGCCCGGAGCCAAATCAATGCAAAAGTCAATATCCCTGTCGGGTGGCATACCCGGCAGATCTGAAGGGAATACCTCAGGAAACTCACAAACAACCGGCACAGACTCAATAGAAGGAACCTCAGCACTAGAATCACGAACATAGGCCAAATAGGCCAAACACCCCTTCTCGAGCATACGCCGAGCCTTTACATAGGATATAACACTACGGGTAGAATGACCAAGAGTTCCTCTCCACTCCAAACGAGGTAAACCCGGTAAGGCTAAGGTCACAATTTTGGCATGACAGTCCAAGATAGCGTGGTAAGGTGATAACCAGTCCATCCCCAATATGACATCGAAATCAACCATGTCCAGAAGAAGCAAATCTACACGAGTCTCAAGACCTCCTATCACAACTATACATGATCAATGAACACGATCCACCACAATAGAATCACCCACCGTCGTAGACACATAAACGAGGGCACTCAAAGAACCACTAGGCATGACCAGATGCGGCACAAAATAAACCGAAGCTTCTCTGCAACAAACCAGAACAGTACCTGCACCTCCACCTCCACCTCTAATACCTCTTCCTCCACCTCTAGCATCTCTACCTCCACCTCTAATACCACTACCTCCACCTCTAGCTAACTAAGCGGGCTGGACGAGTCCCTCAATGAACCTCCTCGCTCTCTCTCTTAGTGGGAAACATGATAAGAGCATGACGAGCCAAGTCGATGAATCTGATCTTGTACTGAGTAACAGTCATAGAACCCTGCTGGAGACGCTCAAACTGCCTCCGATAGGCCTCTCTTTGAGTGATGGGGAGAAACTTCTCCAGAAATAGCTGCGTGAACTGTTCTCAAGTCGAAGCTGATGACCTAACTAGTATAGCCAATCAATAATCTCTCCAACAGGTCTTGGCGGATCCAGACAAGCGAAAGGTAGGAAAATCGACCCCATTGGTCTCCACGATCCCCATGTTCCTGAGAACCTCATGACAGCTGTCTAGATAATCCTGGGGATCCTCAATAGATGCACCGCTGAATGTAGTAGTGAAGAGCTTGGTGAAACTTATCCAACCTCCACAAAGCCTCCAAAGATGTAGCTGATCTATCATCGATCTTTGCTGCTGCTCGGCTGAAGAAGAGGTACATGACCTCGCCATTCACAAAAGGACAAGAGTAGAGGTTTCAATTTAGCATTGAGAGAACAAACTCGCACGACAGGGAAGAATAGAAGTGAAACTTTTCCTAACTCTGTAGCCTCTGGGGGATAAATACAGACGTCTCCGTACCGATCCCTCAGACTCTACTAAGCTTGTCTGTGAACTGTGAGACCCATGTAACCTAGAGCTCTGATACCAACTTGTCACGATCCGGATTTCCCACCCTCCGGAGTCGTGATGGCGCCTACTAAGGTGAGCTAGGCAAGCCAATTATGTGAACAACTTACCTTTTTACCCATCTTGTATTCATTAACAATTGCGAAGTAATATCATTTAAACAGCGGAATTTAACATAAGCGGAAGAAAAAGCAATAAGCTAGCTGAACATGAATCCAATACAACTGTTTGAGTCTCGACTACCCAGAACTGGTGTCACAGTTTCACAGACGGTCTAAGAATACTACCAAAAAGGGGCTGAAAGAAATAAATACAACACTGTCTCTAGAAATGTATGAAAGAAACAGGAATAGTAGATAGAAGGAGACGCCAAGGCCTGCGGACGCCTGCAGGACTGCCTCAGGTCGCTTGATGAGCAAGAATCAGCAATCCCATTGCGGTCCGAAGTCTACAACACTGGGGTCTGCACAAAAGAGTGCAGAGTGTAGTATCAGCACAGTCGACCCCATGTGCTGGTAAGTGCCTAGCCTAACCTCGGCGAAGTAGTGACGAGGCTAGGACCAGACTACCAAATAAACCTGTGCAATTTAACTATATACAGCAGAAAAGAAGTACAGAAAGAAACATTCATATACAGTCAAGTATGGGAGGGGGAAAAACATGATGCGGGGAAACATCGAATAGTAACAGAAGAGCAACAAGTAAATATAAGGATCACCATAGTTCAATTGAAAATAGGAAGGGGAAATCATGCTGCGGGGTACAACAAGTATCAACAGGAAACCAGCAATTTAGTGTAGAGAAACCGTAACACAGTTATCAATAAAAATTAGGAAATCAAAGACAAGTTCAGGGCATCACCCTTCGTGCTTTTACTCTCTCGCACCAAAACAATGCACGGCATCACCCTTCGTGCTTTAACACTCTCTCACCAAAACAATACACGGCATCACCCTTCGTGCTTTACGCTCTTCCTCACCCAAACAACAATCACAAGGAAAATAGGGTAAGGGAATCTATAACCTCGAAATAAAACCAAATAACAACAGAAAATCAGTAAATAAACGTAAAGGACAAGATAACTCAATTATCAGCAAGAATCAGGGAAATCAAGGACAAGTGCACGGCACCACCCTTCGTGCTTTTACTCTCGTCCTCACCATAAGAATCAATACAATAGGCACGGAATGGTACATCGTGCGGCACAGCATCNAGCCTCACGAACTGATTGGCCAAAGCCTGAACATCCAAAGCAAGTGGCCTCTCACCGACCGGAATATAAGCAAGACTGCCCATGCTGGCTGACTTCCTACTCAAAGCATCGGCCACCACGTTGGCCTTTCCCGGATGATATAAGATGGTGATATCATAGTCCTTCAACAACTCCAACCACCTCCTCTGCCTCAAATTCAACTCCTTTTGCTTGAACAAATACTGAAGACTCTTGTGATCCGTGAACACCTCACATGCCACGCCATACAGATAATGCCTCCAAATCTTCAATGCGTGGACAATGGCTGCCAACTCCAAATCATGAACCGGATAGTTCTTCTCATGAATCTTCAACTGCCGCGAAGCATAGGCAATGACCTTGCCATCCTGCATCAACACTGCACCAAGTCCAATACGAGAAGCATCACAATAAACTGTATAAGGCCCTGAACCCGTGGGCAAAACCAACACCGATGCCGTAGTCAGAGCTGTCTTGAGCTTCTGAAAGCTCGCCTCACACTCATCCGACCATCTGAACTGGGCACCCTTCTGGGTCAACCTGGTCATCGGGGCTGCGATGGATGAAAACCCCTCTACGAACCGACGATAGTAGCCTGCCAATCCCAAGAAACTCCGAATCTCAGTAGCTGATGCTGGTCTAGGCCAGTTCTTGACTGCCTCAATCTTCTTTGGATCAACCTGAATACCCTCTGCTGATACAACATGACCCAGAAATGCAACCGAACTCAACCAGAACTCGCACTTCGAGAACTTAGCATATAACTGACTATCCCTCAGAGTCTGAAGAACCACTCTAAGGTGCTGCTCGTGCTCCTCCCGGCTGCGGGAATATATCAAAATATCATCAATGAAGACTAACACGAACGAATCCAAATAAGGCCTAAACACTCGGTTCATCAAATCCACGAAGGCTGCTGGGGCATTTGTCAACCCGAATGACATAACCAAGAACTCATAATGCCCGTACCGAGTGCGGAAAGCTGTCTTAGGGACATCGGATGCCCTAATCCTCAACTGATGGTAGCCAGATCTCAAGTCAATCTTTGAAAATACCCTGGCACCCTGAAGCTGATCGAACAAATCATCAATCCTCGGCAGCAGATACTTATTCTTGATTGTAACCTTGTTCAATTGCCGGTAATCAATACACATTCTCATTGACCCATTCGTCTTTTTAACAAACAACACCGACGCACCCCAAGGCGAAACACTGGGTCTAATGAAACCCTTCTCAAGCAAGTCTTGCAACTGCTCCTTTAACTCTTTCAACTCAGGCGGGGCCATACGATACGGCGGGATAGAAATAGGCTGAGTGCCTGGAGCCAAATCAATGCAAAAGTCAATATCCCTGTCGGGTGGCATACCCGGCAGATCTGAAGGGAATACCTCAGGAAACTCCCAAATAACGGGCATAGAATCAATAGAAGGAACCTCAGCACTAGAATCACAAACATATGCCAAATAGGCCAAACACCCCTTCTCGACCATACGCCGAGCCTTCACATAAGAGATAATACTACGGGTAGGATGACCAGGAATCCCTCTCCACTCTAAACAGGGCAAACCCGGCAAGGCTAAGGTCACAGTCTTGGCATGACAGTCCAAGATAGCGTGGTAAGGTGATAACCAGTCCATCCCCAATATAACATCGAAATCAACCATGTCCAGAAGCAACAAATCTACACGAGTCTCAAGACCTCCAATCACCATAATAGGATCACCCACCGGTGTAGACACATAAACAGGGGCACTCAAAGAATCACTAGGCATGACCAGACACGGCGCAAAAATAAAACCGAAGCTTCTCTACCACAAACCAGAACAGTACCTGCACCTCCACTCTAATGCCTTTACCTCCACCTCTAGCATCTCTACCTCCACCTCTAATACCTCCACCTCCACCTCTAGCTAACTGAGGTGGCTGGACGAGTCTCTCAATGAACCTCCTCACCCTCTCTCTCTCTCGGTGGGAAGTATGATAAGAGCATGACGATCCAAGTCGATGAATCCGGTCTCATACTGGGTAACAGTCATAGAACCCTGCTGGAGACGCTCATACTGCCTCTGATAGGCCTCTCTCTGAGTGACGGGGAGAAACTTCTCCAGAAATAGCTGAGTGAACTGCTCCTAAGTCAAAGCTGGTAATACGGCTGGAGAAGCGGTACGTGACCTCGCCATTCGCGAAAGGACAAGAGTAGGGGTTTCGATTTAGCACTGAGAGAACAAAATCGCACGACAGGAAAGAATAAATGTTAAGTCTTTTTCCAAACTCTATAGCCTCTGAGGGATAAATACAGACGTCTCTGTACCGATCCCTCAGACTCTACTAAGCTTGTCTATGAAATGTGAGACCCATGTAACCTAGAGCTCTGATACCAACTTGTCACGACCCGGATTCTCACCCTCGGGAGTCGTGATGGCACCTACTAGTACGAGCTAGGCAAGCCAATTAATTTCACAATTTACCCTTTTTACTCATTTTGTATTCATTAGCAATTTTAATAATAATAATAACATTTAAACAGCGGAATTTAACATAAGCGGAAGAAAGGAGTCATAAGCTATCTGAACACGAATTTCTAATACAACTGTTTGAACCTCGACTACCCAGAACTGGTGTCACAGTATCACAGACGTTCTAAGATTTACTACATACAAAGTCTGAAGAAAATATCAATACACTGTTTCTGAATATAAGGAAAATGAAACAGGAAATAAGGATAGAGGAAACGCCAAGGCCTGCGGACGCCTGTAGGTCTACCTTGGATCTCCGCGTGAATTGAAAATAGCCCCCAACCTACGGTCCGAAGTCTACAACACTGGGGTCTGCACAAAAGAGTGATGAGTGTAGTATCAGCACTACCGACCCCATGTGCTGGTAAGTGCCTAGCCTAACCTCGGCGAAGTAGTGATGAGGCTAGGACCTGACTACCAAATAAACCTGTGCAGTTGTATATTATACAGCAGAAAGTAAAGCAGAGATGAACAAATAAAGATGGGAGGGGGAAACATGCTTCGGGGAATAACAAGTAAAAACAGAATATCAAGAGAATTACTAAGGAATCAAAAATCACCCTCTAACAAGAATAAGGAAAACAAATGCAGATTTCACTTTCTTATCACATCTTGTTGCAGGCGTGCAACCCGATCCCATTTCCTGTATCTCGTGGTAGGCGTGCCACCCGCTCCCATTTCATTTATCATTGTTGCGGCGTGCAACCCAATCCACACATAATATTATTGCGGCGTGCAACCCGATCCACATATAATATTGTTGCGGCGTGCAACCCGATCCATATATAATATTGTTGCGGCGTGCAACCCGATCCACATATAATATTATTGTGGCGTGCAACCCGATCCATATATAATATTTACAATTATAACGAGAGTCCCGACAAGGGATCAAAAGGTCTACACTATCCCAGCAAGGGATTCGACAACATAAGTAAATACGTCCCGACGAGGGAGAAACAGCTATAACCAAACTTGTTCCAATTTCTAGCTACATCAGCTATAACCCAACTTGTTCCAGCATTTAACTGCCTCAGCTATAATCAAACTTGGTGCAATCTCTAACTACCTCAGCTATACCCAAACTTGCTACAACACCTAACTACCTCAGCTATACCCAAACTTGTTACAACACCTAACTACTTCAGCTATACCCAAACTTGTCCCAACATGTAACTACCTCAGCTATAACCATAATCCTTACCTAACACAAAAAATCATCAACCTAAGTATCCGTAATATCAATTAAGAACACAATACAAGGGAACAAAACCTCAACAATAGCCCGGCAAAGGGGCAACATAATGATCTCTTCTATTTCTCACTTTTACTTCACAATTCACTTCATCACTCGAGCCACTGCTCTAGAGGTTCAATTATCACTTATACTTTGACAATTCGTTATACAACTGGAGCCAAGGCTCCTCAACGTTCATAGGTCACAATTCTTTTCACAACTTTGCACAACAATTAGAAATTTTCACCAAGGCATGAATAATACAACGAAGTTATAAAAATCACAATATAAGACCCACGGTCATGCTCGACACCAACGTATAGATACTCGTCACCATGCCTATACGTCGTACTCAACAAGAAAACAAATAGCAAATAGGACACACTCCTAATCCCTCAAGCTAAGGTTAGGCCAAACACTTACCTCGAACTTCCACGGCCAACTCAAGCCTCAAGCACCGCCTTTCCTTTCGAATTCGGCTCCAAATCAATTGTATCTAGACATAATCTACTTCATAACATCAATAAACGCTAAACAATCCAATTCCAATACTTAATTATAACTTTTCAATCATTCTTTCCAAAAATCCAAAAATTGATCCCGGGACCGCTTGGTCAAAATACGAGGTTCGGACCAAAACCCGATCATCCATTCACCCACGAGCCCGAATATATAATTTATTTTCAAATCCGACCACAAAACGAGGTCAAAAAATCCCCAAATAATCAAAAAGCCCTAACTCTACCCAAATCCCTAATTTTCTACCCTTAACCACATGATTTAAGCCTAGAAATCTAGTGGGTGTTAATGGAAATTGAAGAAAATGAGTCTAAGATTACATACCTATGAATTGGTGGTGAAATCCTCTTTCAAAAATCGCCCAATTTGGTGTTTAGATGAAGAAGTTATGAGTTTTTGTGAAGATCCCGTAATGCTACTGTTTCTGGTCTTTTAAAATAACTGGGCAAAAATACTCATCGCGTTCGCGACATGCCCATCGCGTTCGCGATGGGTTAGGCCTGCTAGGCCTTCGCGTTCGCGGAAGGCGGCTCGCGTTCGCGGAGAAGAAACTCCTCGAGCCTCGCGTTCGCGTGCAGAGGATCGCGTTCGCGGTGAACAAATTGGTGACCCCTCCCCAGAACCTTACGCGTTCGCGAGTGCAAGGACGCGTTCGCGAAGGGTCTCCCCCCTCAGCTTCGCGTTCGCGTCTCAAGCTTCGCGTTCGCGAAGAAGAAATTGGGCACCTGGGATATTTGCCTTACGCGTTCGCGAGAGGGAGCACGCGAACGCGAAGGGTAAAATCCCTGGGCACTGAACAGCAAAAACCTGCAACTTTTTGAGTTCCAAAAGCCTTCCGAAACACACCCGAGCCCTCGGGGCTCAAAGCCAAACATACGTACTAACTCAATAACATCATACGAACTTATCCGTGCAATCAAATCGCCAAAATAACCTCAATAACAACGAATTAAACCTAAAAATCAAAGAATTTCTTCAAACTTCTTAAAACATCAATTTTTGCAATTTAGGTCCGAATCACGTCAAATGACATCCGTTTTTTTACCAAATTTCACAGAATCATCTTAAATCATATATAAGACCTGTACCGGGCGCCGGAACCAAAATACGGGCCCTTTACCAACATGTTCAAATTAAATTTCATTTCAAAATCCTTTAAACAATTTCAGAAAACAATTTTCTTTAAAAATTCATTTCTCGGGCTTGGGACCTCGAAATTCGATTCCGAGCATACGCCCAAGTCCCATATTTTCCTACGGACCCTCCGGGACCATCAAATTACGGGTCCGGGTCCGTTTACCCAAAATGTTGACTGAAGTCAACTTAAATGCATTTTAAGTCAAAATTTCCATATTTCACAGATTTTTCACATAACAGCTTTCCAGCTACACGCCCGGATTGCGCATGCAAATCGAGGTAAAGATAAAAGAGGTTTTCAAGGCCTCGGAACATAGAATTCAATTTAAAAGCAAGTGATGACCTTTTGGGTCATCACATTCTCCACCTCTAAAACAACCGTTCGTCCTCGAACGGACAGAAGAAGGAAGTACCTAAGTCGGGGAAAAGCCAATCTTATGAAATCTCCTCCAAAATACTAACTTCCACAATAGGCGCCAAAACGCTCACGCGTCATCCAAAACCCGATCCGGGCATATGCCCAAGTCCGAAATTATTATACGAACGTACTGGAACCTTCAGATCTCGATTCCAAGGTCGTTTACTCTAAGATCCCATCCTAGTGAATTTTCTCAACTTAAAGCTTCCGAAATGAGAATTTCCTCTCCAAGTCAACTCCGAACTTCCCGAAATTTAATTCCGACCACGCGTACAAGTTATAATGCCTGAATGAAGCTGCTCATGGCCTCGAACTGCTGAACGGCGCGCTAGGGCTCAAAACGACCGGTCGGATCGTTACATACAAAGCGCGTATACTATGGATTGTAATAAAACACAACGTCCTATGAAATTTCTTATCCTAATACGGAAACATATTGTCCTTTATTTTACTTTTTGTAGTAATTGAACTTATTGGAATTACCTTTATATTGAACTCCTTCCGCCAATCCTCCCATCTTCAACTTATAATCCCTTCATTAATGCTCACATGCTTCTATTTGAATTGAACCTGATTTATTTATTATGAAAGCACAAATATTAAAATGTGAAATGTTGATTGATGAAATTTTCTCAAAATGTTGATCGGATTTTAGGCTTTTTGAATGATAAAAAATTAAAAGAAATATTTTAATATTAGATAAAATTGTACTGTTATATTTAGGAATCAAATATCTAAAATTCTAAAAAATTTAATTCAAATTAAAGTAATATTTTATATGTGCCTTTAGGCATGTAGAAAACCTGTATTTTAGGAATTCCAATAATAAATTTTTTTGATGTTCTATTGTTCCAAATAGGATTTGAAACTGCGAAAAGAACCATCAACATTTTTAAAATAAAATAAATTTTAAATTCCTAGCAACAAATCACATTATCATGTATATGCCTTATAAGGCAATTTTTATTGTTTGGATTCTTTTTCCACTAATGAAAACTGCCATTTTGTTTCATTAGTTATTTCTAGGTAGAAAATATGGAGTAATATCTTTGGTTGGTCAATGATTACGTGTTGGAGAAATATACAACATATTTCAACTAAAGATTTTATTTTTAGTTTTTATTCGTTTTTTCTAAAATAAAAATGTTAGAAAATCTGAAATAAAAGATTATAAATACAACCAAGTAATAGAATTAGCATTTCTAACATTGCTATTAATTTATAAAAGAATACATCATCACCCTACAACTGACTGAGTATTTCAAGATGTGCTCACTAGACAATGAAGCACAAATGTACCTATAGAAAGAATTATTAGAATATTATATCTGAAACTCTCAGCGAAACAGAGATAAGAAGAGAAAAAAGGTACGTATTTGATCGAATTGCTACTGTTAAGCAATTTAAGATTTATACTATTTTTTTTTTTTTTTTGTAAAGTTAATCTACTTAACATTATCTTGAATAGTGAAGCCAATCCTAGAAAAGGTGGAAGATACTACTTGATTATTGTTGAATTATGTGAGGGGCTCCTTTCTTTCAAAGACTTACTCTTAATGCAAGAAAGTGTCAAACATTCAAAAAAGCAACAAAAGAAAGAGGATTATTAGAATTAGATAACAATATTTATGAATGTTTACATGCGATAGTCCTTTACAAAAGCCATTAGCTCTCCAAATTTTTATCTGCAACTATGTTGGTGCATTGTAAAGTCGATCTTAGAAAGCTATGGGATATATTTTATAAAGATCTTTCAGAATATTTTATAAGGGTACATGATAGTTTATCTGATAGACATCTATAACACACATTGAAAAGCGTTAATAACCTCTTAGAGGTTATGTCAAAGACCGGTGAAGAATAAACTTGATCAGGGGATAAATGATAATTTTATAATTGGCGAAGTCTATAAAAGTATAACAAAGATTTCAATGCATAATAACAACTAAATCCTAAACAAGAGCAATGCTTCTAGACTATTTAGCAAAGAGTCACCTTTAATATAGCAGGCTTGTTTTTTGTAGATGGACTTGGAGGAACAGGAAAAACATCATATATCTGGCATTACTTACAAATATCTGAGCAAGAGGTATGATAGCTTTAACAACAACAACGACGACGACAACAAGTGATGTCGTAGTAGCAATATTACATGACGTCATACAACTCACTCTAAATTCGACATACCTCTTCAAATAATTGAGATAATCATTTAATCATTTTGAGTTCATGTATTTTCTCAATGTAATTGTTGGGTTTTGGATGTATTTAATTAATATGTTAAATACTTAAAAGAGGGTGAATGGGAAATGGAGGGAAATGAAATTTTTGAGTGAAATTTTAAGTTTCCCCACTTGGCAAATGGGCATTGTCCCATATTGGAAGAGGAAGAGGTTTTTTATGGGTATATAAGCAATTGCTCTTCTTCTAGCTCTTAAAGAGTTGAGAAGAAGGCAAGCCTCGCGCCGTCGTCGTCGCTCACTCGCTCGGCTCGGCTTCGGCTTCGGCTTCGGCTTCGGATTCAGATTCGGTCAAACGATTGATTGATTAACTTTTTGGAAGCTATGTCTTCTTCGGAATCATTGTTATGGAAAGAGGCAGTCAATAGTGAAATAGAATCCATACTGAACAACCATACATGGGAATTGGTTGATCTTCCTCCTGGAAATAAACCGTTGGGTTCTAAATGGATCTTTAAGAGGAAAATGAAAGATGATGGCTCTATTGACAAGTATAAGGCAAGACTTGTGGTCAAAGGGTATAGACAATGAGAAGGTCTTGACTATTTTGATACATACTCTCAGGTTACAAGAATTACATCCATACGAACGTTAGTAGCGTTAGCTGCAGTTTATGGTCTTGAAATTCATCAAATGGATGTTAAGACGGCCTTCTTAAATGGAAAGTTGGAGGAAGAAATCTACATGGAACAACCTGAAGGGTTTGTGGTTCCAGGTAAAGAAAAGAAGGTCTGTAGACTTGTTAAGTCCCTTTACGGATTAAAACAAGCACCAAACAATGGCAGTGAACCTAAATTGACCAAACAAAAACTAATTGTTGTGTCAAATGGATTTTAAAGATAAATGAATGTGATAAATGTGTGTACTTTAAAAATGTTCCAAATCACATAGTCATTGTTTGCTTATATGTGGATGATATGCTCATAATGAGTAATGACATTGCCAACATAAATGCTACTAAGCGTATGCTAACTAGCAAGTTTGATATGAAAGACTTGGGAGTTGCTGATTTAATTCTAGGAATTAAGATCCATAAGACTTCTCAAGGTCTAGCATTGTCACAATCTCATTATATTAAGACAGTACTTGAAAAATTCAAGCACTTGGGCTTTAAAGTTGCAAAGACTCCTATTGATGTGAATCTTGCATTAGCAAAGAACAAAGGCCAGAGCATATCATAATTGGATTATGCTCGTGTGTTGGGTTGCTTAATGTATATCATGAATTGTACACGACCAGATATAGCTTGTGCTATAAGTAAACTGAGTCGATATACGAGCAATCCAGGCCAATCTCATTGGATGGCCATGAAACGAGTTTTGGGGTATTTAGTACATACCCAGGACTTTGCTTTGCACTACAATAAATATCCTGCGGTCATTGAGGGATACTGTGATGCAAATTGGATCACCGGATCAACTGATTCCAAGTCCACAAATGGATATGTATTCACTATTGGTGGAGGAGCGGTATCTTGGAAGTCATCCAAACAAACTTGTATTGTCCGATCTACAATGGAGGCTGAGTTCATAGCCTTGGATAAAGCCGGTGAAGAAGCTGAATGGCTCCGGAATTTCTTGGAAGATATTTCATTTTGGCCCAAACCGTTGGCACCAATATGCATACATTGTGATAGTCAAGCGGCAATTGGAAGGGCTGGGAGCGTTATGTATTACGGTAAGTCTCGCCATATACGACGAAGACATAAAACCGTTAGACAATTACTCTCTAGAGGAATTATCACGATTGACTATGTAAAGTCAAGTGATAATGTGTCGGATCCACTTACAAAAGGCCTAACTAGAGAGGTAGTTGAGAAGTCATCAAGGGGAATGGGACTGTGGCCGAGAACAAGTCATAGTGGCGGTAACTCTACCTAGAAGACTGGAGATCCCAAGATCTAGGTTCAAGGAGATCAAACAAAGTCATTTATGACGGTTCAACATTGTCAACTAAACTTTTGGTCCATTCTCGTGATGAGACAATGTTCAGTACCAAGGATAAAGCATTAAGGCTTTTTAATGATTTCTAAATTTGATACGGGGTATATCAAATAGTGTATCTACGGGATGACACGTTTAGGAATCACCTATGTAAGTGTGAAGTGTTAGCCGCTTCAAGGAGAACATTGTAAGGCCAGTTCTCTACGCACTTATGAAACCAGGCGGTGTTCATGGCTGAAACGAACACAACAATGAGAACCAAAAGACGGTTAAGGGTTGGTTGTGTGACTTGTGGTTGTCTAGGTATACACAAAAGTTTGACGATTCAAAGATATCAAATCTACCGATTGATCGAGTATATCCGACATAAGTTCACTACGAAAAGTTCAAAGGGAAACCTACTTATCCAGATGCAATTAATCCTTACTTGCGAATCACACAGTTTTTCATGCATACTTCCGTGATATAGCCATTCCCCATTCATATGGGGAATTGTTGGGTTTTGCATGTATTTAATTAATATATTAAATACTTAAAAGAGGGTGAATGGGAAATGGAGGGAAATGAAATTTTTGAGTGAAACTTTTAAGTTCCCCCCCCCCCCCCTCCTTTGGCAAATGGGCATTGTCCCATATTAGAAGAGGAAGAGGTTTTTTATGGGTATATAAGCAATTGCTCTTCTTCTAGCTCTTAAAGAGTTGAGAAGAAGGCAAGCCTCGCGCCGTCGTCGTCGTCGTCGCTCGCTCGGCTCGGCTTCGGCTTTGGATTTGGTCAAATGATCGATTGATTGATTAACTTTTTGGACCAAATTTATTTGTTAATAGTAAAATATTAACAGAAATGTTATTAAATATTTGTGTTAATAACAAAATATTAATATTAAATATTAATATTAAATCCAATCCGTTTTTCTGTTTTGGTAACAGAAAAGTAACTACCCTCTTCAATTTTCCCTCTTTATTTTCCCTCTTTATTGTTGAGTAAATGGCCATTTATGTAATGGCATTTATGCTGTGGGCGTTTTGCATAAACAGCCATTCTGAAGAGTTGCACCTCTTCAGATTTCAGCCCAACTTTGGCTATAAATACAACACTATTCTGCTCAGAATTTCACTACGATTTTCTGAGTTTCTTCTCCTTCTTCTGCATGCTTTTAGCATCAAACAAAGCAAAAAGTAAGTGTGATTTGCTACCGAACTTTGTGTTCGCTGAAACGCTGGGGTTTGAAGTACCACTACACCAGTGTGTAATTTGTTCTATCCTGGGAGGAAATAATCCATAACCTTGGGTACTAGGAGGGGATTAGATTCCTTAAGGAAACACTGTGAATTCAGTGGGCTCGAATTGGTTTTATGTCATTTCTGTTTATGTTCATTTCTGTTTATATTCATTTATATTTCCAGAATTATTTTACAAATACAGTATACTAACAGTAATAACACTGATATTAACAATTTAGAAGATTGTTGTATTTTTTTCGCACTTCAATTGTTTTACGATAATTCTCCTTATCTTAATATAATATAATAGACTAAAGATCTATGTGCAATGCACATACATAGAAACTAGTACTATATTAATACTGAAACAGTACATTTCAATTGAAATACAAATTTAACTTAAAAATATTTGACTTTCAAGGATTTTAACTGAAGTTTCTGTCCAAATACAATTACATAAAGAGATCTCTTCTTCAAGAATTAAGCATTAGGAAGATTATTACTATCCAACTTTCACAAACACTTTAACTTTGATTTTGAGTTTTTTTCCTTCAACTCAACTCAATATTAGCTATAAGATTCTCAAATCAACCACGATTGTTATTTGTGGTACGTTTCAATTTTCTTCCTTATTCAAAAAGTATAGTAACAATATATAGTAAAACCAAGCTCTTTAATTCTGATAATTTTTTTTGGTAACAAACTTTTTTTATTAATCACCAGTAATAACTGTACAAAGAGCCGTAGCTAACTAACTTAGCTAGCTATCATATTTATAGATGAATCTCAGATCTCTTCCTAGTCTTCCTTTAGAATCTATATCTATGTACTATCTCAGCTATTCTAGGAGGAGCACGCACACAACATACACATGCAATCTCCTTTGCTATTCTTTTCCATCCTACACTTGCCTTCTCAAATATTCTTTTGTTTCTCTCAATCCATATGCAATGTATTGTCTCTGTGTATAACATCTTGAAGAGTTGGGCTTCTCGTGATTTTACCTTAGCTTTCCTGGTCACTTCCTGCACATGTTGCTCCCAATCCCCTACTGCTATGTTTTGGCTATGTGACCATTGCATTAGCTTGTTCATCACTGCCTTCGTGTAGTCACATTCCACATAGAAATGATCTCTAGATTCCTCTGCTTGGTGGCATAGGTTGAACTTGCTCTCTACCTCCATACCCCATCTATTCAGCCTATCCGATGTTAGTAGTCTATTCTGCATGTATAGCCAAAGTGTAAATTGAGATTTTGCTCTTCTAGAATTTCCAAACATCATACACTTCCATAGAATCCTGGGTTGTTCTCCTAGCAAATGTAGGTAGATTTGATTGATGACACTCTTTTCGGTACAAATATGTATGCTTTCCAACTCTAGGATATTCTTTGCTTCCAGGATTTTCCTCTCTATCCAGCTTGCTTGTTTTGGCACTGTTACATGATCCATCTGTTGTCCTTTTATATAGTATGTATGTATCCACCTTATCCAAAGTTTGTCTCTTTTGCTTGCAACATCCCAGTACAACTTTATTATAGCTGCCTTGTTCCATAACCTTAAATTTATCATATTCCATCCTCCACTATTTTTTGAAGTACAAACTTTGTCTCGGGAATGTTTTCCTTGTTATTACATTGTTGCCTGTCCATAAGTAACTCCTGCAGAACCCTTCCACTATTTTAATCACCTTTGCTGGTAGTACAAACAATTGTGCCCAATAGGATTGAACCCCAAATAGCACACTTTTTATCAATTGAGCTCTTCCTACATAGGACAGTTTTTTGGCTGTCCATGAAGAAACTCTTTCCACTATTTTCTCAACGAGGGGTTGCCATTGTATAAGTGTCATGCCCCGAACCTGGGCCTGGACGTAATACGACACTCGGTGCCTAACTACATGTGACCGAGTGAACCAACTGGCTGGCTGAATCAACATGTGATATCATAACATACTGAATGCGGAAGATAAACTAACACTTGCTGATATACTGAAACTCTGGATGATATAGATCAAAGTGTGGAAATACTAAAACAAGTCTGAAACATATTTGCAGCCAACATAGCTTAACATGAAAAGCCTGAGACTCTGTCTAACTGTTACTCTAGTCTATGAAGCCTCTAATGAAGTACTAAAACCACTGACTGTCTGAAAATATTGAAAACTGTAAGGTAATGATAATGCCCCGGAAGAACTGGGGATCACCAACTAGCTAGTACGAGAATCCTAGCGCTCTGAAGCATCAACCTGTAAATCATTACCTGCATCGTGAGATGCAGGCCCCGGGCAAAAGGGACGTTAGTACATTTGAATTGCACTGGTATGTAAAGCAACTAAAAGAAAGAATAAAAAATGCTGAAACTAAACTGATAACTGAGAATTGATAATTGATAACTGAAATGATAACTATTGAAAGTGAAATAGAAATGATAATTGATAACTAATAACTGAACTGGTAACTGATAACTGAACTGGTAACTTGTAACTGCAATGATAACTGATAACTGAAATGATAAAGGAAGTAAGGATATGAATACTCCCTCTTCTGAATGATGAACAACCTGTTTATCTGAATATTAAACTGCAGCCTCAAGCCCAATATATATATGTACACAACTGTGGCCTCGGGCCCAAGTATACGTATACATAACTGCGACCTCAGGTCCAAAATACATAAAGCATAAACTGCGGCCTCAGGCCCAAAGATGCATAAAGCATAAACTGCGGCCTCAGGCCCAAAGATGCATAAAGCATAAACTGCGGCCTCAGGCCCAAATACAGGTGTTCAACATTCAGGAACTGAGAATCATACTGCAATACATGATAGTGAAATACTAAATTACACTGAGTTACATGATACTGGAATACTGGATCACACTGAGTTACATAATACTGGAATACTGAATAGGACTAGACATAGACATGTATTCTTGAACTGATTATGAACATTGAAACTTCAACTGTTTATGGCATACTGAGTAATCTATACTAAGACTCGGGGGCATCAAACCCAAGTCTATATTGAAAACGCATTGAGCTCTCAACGTTCAGAATGAAAGTGGTGAACGAGTTATGAAGCTAGAGAATAGAAGTTCTGCAACTATTCAAGGAACTAGGCTAAACTATATTTCTAAGGCAATTAGTAACGTCGTAAAAGAAACGTAGTGTAGAGAGAGTCAATAACATTCCCAAACATAGAGAGTTAGCCTCACATACCTTAACTTCCTGCTCTTGAGCGTAATACAACATTTGTCAATCCTCTAAACTTTAATCTATAGCAATACAAGTCAAAGAGATTCTATATTAGTTATGATGCTCATGTTTTGGTCACTTAAGTATCTTATCAAACACTTGTGAGAATGAAGCTTCATGGCCCTTATTAATGGTGTCTCTACACCCAATAGCCCATCCTCTTGTTCCTAGATAAATTCTAAAGTCTCAATGGTTATAATCAACATTATTCTTTATCATCCATAAAGTAAACAACACCATTAACCAATAATCAACAATCAACACCCCAAACCTATAATCGTTCATGCTTTTCTATCAAACCCATCAACTCATATCTCATGAACTAGGGTTTAAAATTATTAAACCAATGCTAGAATCAATTAGAGGGTGAAGACATTACATTCTTGACGTTCAAACCCTTTGAATTCGAGTTCTAGGCTTGCTTCTCTCAACAATGATGTCCCAATCGAATATTTAATGATATGGAGGGTTTATCCATGTTAATAAGATGTTGGAAAATTGAAATTAACTTAGAATCACCATTAAAACTTACCTTGGGTGGTGGAAGGATCCTTAAGGAGTTAGGTTTTTGAGAGTTCTCCTTTCTAGAGCAAGTTTTTATGTTTTGGGGCTGTGGGGGATGAAATATAGCTTTAAAACGCCCCCCCCCCCCACGAGTGTTCCCGCGCACCTGAAGACCTGCCCGTGCTACTGACCGCGCAAAACGGCAGTAACACTGCCTCAAAATTAGCGCGGTCGCGCTAGGGGCGCGCTACCGGGCGCGCATATCGCATACTATTCTGTAAAACGCATATAACATTTTTCACAGAGATCCGTTCGGGCTCCACAATATATTGTTGGAAAGATATTTCAAATTCCTACAACTTTCGTGCTTTGAGTTTTCCTAAATTCCTTATACATTTTCACTAAAACCTGCTGGAAGACAGACCTTCTGCAAACTTAGTCGATTTTGTCAAATCTTATGCACCTCACTTTCCATCTTTATTTTGAAACAACTATTTTACCCATAATCATCCCGATGGGACTTCAGATGTCCAAAATATAACCTTACTACTCCTTTAACTCATTCCTACCTAAGCCGAATTTACGGGGTGTTACATTATCTCCCCTTGGGATCATTCGTCCTTGAATGATTGTCCTGACTGTAACTTCTGCTAACTCCGGACCTTAAACGGGTCTGGTGGAAACATGGACTTTCATTAACACTTGTATACTAAATTGAATGAATACATGATTGCTGAACTGTTGTGATACTGAACTGAATGATTACTGCATTGACTGAATATTGTTCTGCCATGGATACGTGAATACTGAACTAACATGGATATATGAATATTGAACTGGCACGAATATTTGAGTAATCTGAGTACTAAGCTGGCATGAATGTCTAAGTATTGGGCTAACATGAGTAGCTGAGTATTGAGTTGACATTAGTATTTGATTACTGAACTGACATGAGTATCTGAGTACTGAACAGACATGAGTATCTGAGTACTGAACTGACATGAGTATCTGAGTACTTAACTGACATGAGTATCTGAGTACTGAACTGACATGAGTATCTGAGTACTGGAAACTTGGATGTTATAATATGATACGTGAAATACTGGTTGTACCACCGCTAATTCTAGTGGCAACTACAACTTATAAACTAATTGACCGATCCTTCACAAGATTCTATATGGCCCAATATAGCAGGGACTATGCTTCCCCTTCTTCCCAAATCTCATAACGCCTTGCATAAGCGAAACTTTCTGAAACACCCAATCGTCAACTTGAAACTCTAGGTCACTATGCCGCACGTTCGAATAGGACTTTTGGCGGCTCTGAGCCGTCTTCAAACGCTCTTGAATCAACTTAACTTTCTCGATAGTCTGATTGACCAAATCGGGTCCTAACAACTCCACTTCTCCAACTTCGAACCAACCAATTGGTGATCTACACCTTCGCCCATACAGAGCTTCGTACGGTGCTATCTTGATACTAGAGTGGTAGGTTATTATTATCAAGGTCAATGAGAGGTATGTGATCATCCCAATTACTTTTAACATCAAGGACATATCCTCAACTGTTTGAATAATGCGCTCTGCCTGGCCATCTTTCTAAGGATGAAAAACTTGTGCCTAATCCTTTCTGAAAGGAATTATAAAAGTTCATTGTAAACTGAGCACCACAGTTCGAAATGGACCACAGAGTCCTATGCAATCAGACGATTTCCTGAAGGTATAACTTGGCATAATCTCCTGCTGAATCTGTACTCTTTACTGGCAAGAAATGGGCTGACTTGGTAAGTCGATTTACAATCACCCAATCAAATGATGCTTTCAAGATGAGCATGATAATCCTGTTATAATTTCCATATTTACCATCTCCACTCAAAATATGTGTATTATGCGATAAAACACTAGGCTTTCTGCTGCTCGACTTTCACTTACTCATAATTCAGACACTTGGCTACAAAGTCTGCAACATTCTTTTTCATGCCGTCCCACCAATATACATCCTTAAGACCATGATACATCTTTGGGGAACCTGGATGGAAAGAATACCTGGAATTATGGGCTTCTAACATGATCTCCCTCTTTAAGTCCATCTATGTCTGGAACACACAATCTGTCTTGGTACCTCAGAGTACCATCATCTCCCCCTTATTCAAAAGCCATCGTCTTATACTTTTGAATCTCCTCTTTCAACTGCACATGTAGGGATCATCAAATTGTTTCTCCTTCTCTTCAGCTACTAAGGGGGAACAAGTCCGGTTCTAGACAACAACTCCGTCATCTTCGGAGTCCGAAGTCAAACTCCTATCTTGGCTGGTGAACTTCTTTCACCAGAGTTCTCTTATCCACCACAATCATAAGTTATATTTCTCACACTTTATCTTCTTAAGCACTTCCTGAAAACACTTATAGAATTATTGTGAGCTAAGTCTTTGACCAATACTCTGAAGCCTAGAGTCTCGTGCAATGGCACTACCCTCGTGACACATAAATAGGCATGATTTTATAGCTTTTCTATGATCACTTTATCATCAATAACTAAGCTCGGTGATCATTCTACTCACTTTGTGTTTCTTACACATGCTAGACATAATCCTTGTGGTAATTATATAATTTTCCCTCATTACCGATCTAATTTTGTTTTTCATATCCCATGCTAACTATTCGGGTTTCAAATCTCTAACTGTACTTACTGAAAATTTTCACATCACCCCTTAGACCAAAGGTCTTATACTTGTGGATCCTTCTCTTTTTGTTTTGATCGAAATAACTCTCCTTATTTTCTACAATTCTTTGCACTCTACGTCAATGACGACTCATCTTCCAACTTACTTATGAGAAATCTTTCTTACTAGGAAAAACTAAATTATCCACTTAACGGAAAGCTAAGTCATTCACAACTATCATACACAATCTTAATAATTTAACTCTGCTCACACTGTCAATCCTGGAGAAACCACATTACGATAATTCCTAAAGGTTTTTCTTCTACAGTTTGTGCTCTCACTGCTAGCTGATTTTTTTCCCACTGCCACTGTATCGGGTTTAACTTAAACTCTTTGGGTTCTAACACGCGTTCGGTATTTCAAGTTGTCATCCACTCACTATAGTTAGCCTGGCTAAGTGGATCAAATTGTACCTCTACTAGCTCTGCTGAAATTGCTAATTCACTGTATCAACTCAAAACTTACTTATTATTCTTTTTCTAAACACCTACTAGAATCCCGTTTTCTTTTTCTACTTTGGATAACTAAATTGAGGAATAAGGTTATTTCTACCTTCCCTCATCATCCAACCCTATTTTATGGTCGCATATTAGCCGCTTTTTTTCTATACTATGTGCATAGATCACACTTAGGGAATTCATCTGTCTTAAACCAAATTAGAATATCTAACCCCAAGTAGCCTCCTCCACGGGCCGACCTATCCGCTGCACTTTCACCGAAGCTATATCCTTTGATCTCAACTTCCGAACCTGACGACCCAAAATGGCCACTGGCTCCACATCATAGGTCAAATCATCATCCAACTGGACTGTACTGAAGTCCAAAACATGGGACGGGTCCCCAACATACTTCCGGAGCATAGAAACATGAAATACCGGATGCACGCCCGACAAGCCGGGCGGCAAAGCAAGCATATAAGCCACCTCCCCAATCCTTCTGAGTACCTCAAAAGGCCCAATGAACCGCGGATTCAACTTCCCTTTCTTCCCAAATCTCATAACACCCTTCATGGGCGAAACCTTCAGCAAGACCTTCTCACCAACCATATAAGACACCTCTCGAACCTTCCGGTCCGCATAACTCTTCTGACGCGACTGTGCTGTACGAAGCCTCTCTTGAATCAGCTTCACCTTCTCTAAGGCATCCTGAACCAAATCTGTCCCCAATAGCCTAGCCTCGCCGGGCTCGAAACAACCAACTGGAAATCTACACCGCCTCCTATACAACGCCTCATACGGAGCCATCTGAATGCTCGACTGATAACTGTTGTTGTTGGCAAACTCTGCAAGCGGAAAAATTGATCCCAAGAACCTCCAAAATCAATAGCACAGGCACGCAACATGTCCTCCAATATCTGAATAGTATGCTCGGACTGCCCGTTCGTCTGAGGATGAAATGCTGTGCTCAACTCCACCTGTGTACCCAACTCTCGCTGAAAAGTCCTCCAAAACTGAGAAGTAAACTGAGTACCTCTATCTGAGATAATAGACACTGGAACACCATGCAATCGAACAATCTCCCGAATAAAGATCCCTGCCAGCCGCTCTGAAGAATAGGTAGTACACACCGGAATGAAGTGCGCGGACTTGGTCAGCCGATCCACAATCACCCAAATCGAATCGAACTTCTTCAAAGTCCGAGGAAGACCACTCACAAAATCCATAGTGACTCTCTCCCACTTCCACTCGGGAATAATCATCCGCTGAAGTAAGCCACCCGGTCTCTGATGCTCATATTTCACCTGCTGACAGTTGAGACATCGAGCCACAAATACCACAATATCTTTCTTCATTCTTCTCCACCAATAGTGTTGCCTCAAATCCTGATACATCTTCGCGGCACCCGGATGAATAGAATACCGCGAGCTATGGGCCTCCTCCAAAATCAACTCCCTAAGCCATTCACATTGGGCACACAAATCCGGCCCTGCATCCTCAACACACCATCCTCACCAATGGTCACGTCTCTGGCATCATCATGCTGAACCTTGTCCCTAAGGACAAGCAAATGCGGATCATCATACTGGCGCTCTCTGATGCGATCATATAAGGAAGACCGAGAAACCACACAAGCCAACACTCTGCTGGACTTCGAAATATCTAACCTCACAAACCGATTGGCCAAAGCCTGAACATCAACTGCAAGGGGCCTCTCCCCAACTGGAATGTACGCCAAACTCCCCATACTCATTGCCTTTCGGCTCAAGGCATCGGCCACTACATTGGCCTTTCCCGGATGATACAATATGGTGATGTCATAATCCTTAAGCAACTCCAACCATCTACGCTGCCTCAAATTAAGATCCTTTTGCTTGAACAAATGCTGAAGACTGCGATGATCAGTGAATACCTCGCAAGATACGCCATACAAGTAATGCCTCCAAATCTTCAATGCATGAACTATGGCAGCCAACTCCAAATCATGAACAGGGTAGTTCTTCTCATGGGTCTTCAACTGACAAGAAGCATAAGCAATCACTCTACCCTCCTACATTAATACACAACCAATCCCAACTCTCAAAGCATCACAATACACTGTATAAGAACCTGAAGTTGATGGCAAAACCAATACTGGAGCTGTGGTCAAAGCTGTCTTGAGCTTCTGAAAGCTCTCCTCGCACTCGTCCGACCATACAAATGAAACGCCCTTATGAGTCAACTTGGTCAAGGGCGATGCTATAGAGGAAAATCCCTGAACAAACCGGCGATAATAACCTGCCAAACCAAGGAAAATACGAATCTCTGTGGCTGAGGACGGTCTAGGCCAACTCTGAACCGCCTCTATCTTCTTCGGATCAACCTGAATACCCTTGCTGGACACCACGTGTCCCAAGAAAGCCATTGAACCGAGCCAGAACTCACACTTGGAGAACTT
>NC_031998.1:7172914-7173593 GCF_001879085.1 Nicotiana attenuata
TACCCACGTAATTTATACATATACAAAAACACAAGAATCTGTACGTTCAACTTGAACCTTTCAAATCCCCACGTTTTGCTCGCTTAAGTTCAAGCCCTAAACCACCATTTTTGTCCATTAATTCCTTAAATTTTCAGTCCTAATTCATGAAATAACACCATAGAATCGAATTTTGGGTCCAAAAATCCTTACCTTACCGAAGCTCCTTGAAATCCCTCTTCAAAATCGCCCACAATTCTCCAAGTCTGAAGTTAGAAATGATAAACCCTTCAAAATTCGCGAAGAAGGACTTAAATACCTTCTGCCCAGACAAAATCGCATCTGCGGTCTAAAATCCGCTTCTGCGGTACCGCTTCTGCGCTTTATTCTCCGCATCTGCGAAACTTCATTAAGTCCTGCCTGGCCGCATCTGCGGTTCATTAGCCGTATCTGCGGTTTCGCAGGTGCGGCTCCCTGTCCGCATCTGCGGTCCCAGCTTTACTCCCCTAACCCGGATCTGCGACCAGATTTTCGCATCTGTGGTCGCAGATGCGGCTCCTCGTCCGCTTATGCGGAAACAGCTGCCCGACCAAAACTCGCACCTGCGGCCTCTCCTTCGCACCTGCGGTCCCCTTTCCGCAGGTGCGGAAATACCAGCAACAACAAAAATTTCTGCAGCAACACAAGTGCAAATTCTTCC
>NC_031998.1:7173693-7187910 GCF_001879085.1 Nicotiana attenuata
ACAATGTTGGCCAACCATGTTGGATACTCCACTACTCTGAGGACCTTGGCTTTGACTTGTTTGGTAACTTCCTCCTTGATTTTCAAACTCATGTCTGGCTTGAACTTTCTAAGCTTCTGCTTTACTAGCGGACATGTCGGATCCGTTGGCAATTTGTGAGCTACAATAGATGTACTGAGACCGGTAATATCATCATATGACCAGGCAAATATGTCCTCATATTCCTTTAAGAACTCCGTGTACTCTTCCTTTTCTAACGGTGACAGGTGAACACTGATGCGCGTTTCCTTGACATTCTCTATATCCCCCAGGTTGATAACCTCAGTCTCATCCAGGTTAGACTTAGGTCTATTCTCAAAGTCCTCGACCTCTTTAACGATGTCTTCTGGTATCTCATCCTCTTCTGAGTCAATATCCGTTTGTTGCGTTACCTCGTCGCATGTCACATTCATCGGTTCATCAAGATAAGTAATAATAATGCTGTGTAAAGTAAAGTAAATGGCAGAGAAAAAGAGATAATAAGAGCGAGATTTATAAAAAATTAAAATGCTTTAATAAATGCTGAAAGAATTATTTTGAACATCGGGGCTCTTTTCAAAATTCAAAGATAATACTGAAGGGAAATCAACTAGCGAAAAATAAAAGATAATGCATAATGCTTTGTGCAGCCTTGCTACCCCGAAGCTCTCCGGGCCTTGGTGGTTCTGACGGACCAATTGTTGAGGCGCTCTCCTCGGTTCACTGCCTGTATGGAAGGGTCTTCCTCCCCTTCCTCCTCGAGAATGACGTGACAGTCCATATTGTCGTCTTCCAAGAACAGGTTTTTCATTGCTGCTAATGCTTCATCTTCCTATGTCCCATATATGATATCGGCCGGCTGGAAAGTCTATTCCAGGTGGGGTATAGGGCGCTCCAGCAGATAGTAAGGGCCGCGCCATGGTGGCGACCAGTTCTAGAATTCTTCCCCAAGTATAACCGTACCTTAACCCGAAAGTGGTGCCATGATTCTTTAGTTTGATAGGCTTGGTGATTCCCTGGAGATTCTTGCCGAGCCCTTTGCCAGGTTCATACCCGCTCCAGTTTAGTATACTCTCTATCTTGTTATCCCACCACTTATCTTTGTCCACGGCGTTGACTCGCTCAATCTGGTGGTAGGTTTCTCCTCCTAGCTTCCTTCTTCCTTCAATTGCTGGGATGGTTTGGCGACTGTATATGGGGTTACTCCCGTCACCATGAATAATCACCTCTTGGTGATTCCACTCGAATTTTACTACCTGGTGCAGGGTTGATGCTACAGTTCCAGCGGCATGGATCCAAGGTCGTCCCAGTAGTAAGTTGTAGGATGCTGGGATGTCTATTACTTGAAAATCAACATCGAACCAAGTTGGTCCCATTTGCAGACATAAACTGATCTCCCCAATAGTGGACCTTTGGGAACCATCAAAAGCTTTGACGTTGATAGCCCCATCCTTGATTTCATGCAGACTCTTCCCCAATGTTCTGAGGGTCACCAATGGACAAATGTTGAGGCTGGATCCTCCGTCAATCAATGTTCTGGTGATGAAATAGTCTTCGCATTGCACAGTGATGTGCAACGCTTTGTTGTGGCCTAAACCTTCAGGGGGTAACTCATCCTCGTGGAAAGTGATTTTATGACTCTCCAATACCTGCCCGACCATGTTTGCCATCTCTCCTCCAGTTATACTGCTGGGTACGTATGCCTCGCTCAGTATCTTCATCAGGGCGTTCTTGTGTGTCTCAGAGCTTTGCAGTAGAGCTAAAATGGAGATCTGTGCTGGTGTTTTGTTTAATTGGTCGACAACTGAGTATTCTTTTGCCTGTATCTTCCGCCAGAGATCATCGGGCGCAGTTTCTATAGGCCGTCTAGAGGCCTGCTTACTTGATTCAACTAAGTGCTCCGGAGTATAAATTCTTCCAGTCCTGGTCATACCCTGCGCTGCAATTG
Organism: Nicotiana attenuata; assembly: GCF_001879085.1. Taxonomy (NCBI): domain Eukaryota; kingdom Viridiplantae; phylum Streptophyta; class Magnoliopsida; order Solanales; family Solanaceae; genus Nicotiana; species Nicotiana attenuata. Next base: position 7,175,660 of record NC_031998.1, read on the forward strand.
CTTCTCCAGACCTAGTCTTTCCCTTCCTTCTTGCCTCGGCGGTGTAATCCCAAGGTATGGCCTGTGTATGGAACGACGGTATGGCTGACATCGCTACAGGAATGGGCACTCTCGTTTTGGGTGGCAATACAGCAACTTCGAATGGTACTTTCGGAGACCCAAACTCCACCTCAATCGACTCTGCGACCCTTTCAGATGACGGTGTTTCAAACTCGAGAGACACAGACATGTTTACTTTAGCATCCCCAGAGGGCTGGATCTGGACTACAATCGGATTCAGTGTGATGGCTGGTTTCTTAGGCTCGTCACCATCGGCAATTAATCCAATTGAGCCCTTGGGGTCCCAACCGTCTTCCACTTCAATCATATGCACACCACCACCCTTATGATCAGGCAAGGGATTGTTTCGAACGTTGGGAGCAGGTTCCTTAGCCACTATGATTTTGTTGTCAATTAGAGCTTGGATTTTATCTTTCAGAGATCGGCACTCATCGATGGTATGTCTTTTCGTGTCGGAATGGTATGCACAGGTTTTGTTTGGGTTGACCCATTGGGAAGGATTTTCTGGAGTTATGGCAGGGATTGGGGTGACGTAATCGGCTGCTTTAAGTCTTTCATATAGTTGATCGATTGGCTCGGCGATGGCACTGTATTGCCTGGGGGGTTTGCGGTCAAAGTTAGGGCGTGGCCTGGGAAAGTTATGGCGGGCGGGAGGTGATTGGTAGTGGGCATTATAGGCTTGGTAGACGGGTGCAGGTTTGGAATATCTTGGTGAGGTGGGTTGATATGTGGGAGAGGGAGATGATTGGTAAGCGGGTGATGGAATTTGGTAAGAGGGTGGAGGTGCTTGGTAATTGGTAATAGGCTGGTATGTGATGGGGGTATCGGGTAGGCCTGGTATTTTACTGGGGACTTGGTTCTCTGTGCAACCATCACGGCACTCACGTCCTTTTTCTTGGACGCGCCACCAGATTGTAGCGCTTTGTTGGTAGCCTGCAGTGCTTCAAAATTAGTGACCATTCCGCTCTTAATGCCCTCTTCAATCCTTTCTCCCAGCTTGATGATATCAGAGAATTTCTGGCCCTCTATTAACATTAACCTCTCATAATACTGCGGATCTTGCGCTCGGACGAAAAATCGGTTCATCTGCTCTTCCTCTAAGGCCGGCCTGACCTTAGCAGCCTCGGATCTCCATCGAGTAGCATACTCGCGGAATGTCTCAGTAGGTTTCTTTTTCAGATTCTGGATGTAGAAGACATCTGGTGCATTTTCTGTATTGAATCTGAACCTATCCATGAAATCGGATGCCATTCCTACCCAGCTTGTCCACTTCTTGGGATCTTGGCTGATGTACCAAGATAGCGCGTCGCCTTTCAAACTTCTCATGAAGATTTTCATGCGAATCTTTTCATCTCTTCCTACGCTGACCAGCTTATCACAGTAGGTCCTCAAATGGACCCTGGGATCTCCTGTGCCATCAAAAATTTCGAACTTGGGAGGTTTGTACCCCTCGGGAAGTTCAACGTCTGGCTGGATGCAAAGATCCTCATAATTCAGCCCTTCAATGCCTTTGTTTCCTTTAACGCCCTGTACTCGACTGGTCAATTTCTTAAGCTCGGCAGCCAAGTTCGTGATGAGAGAATCTTTGTCATCAGATTCTGGTGTGTTTGTAATGGGTTTGGTGTAGTTTGGCAAGGTTTCCACATATATGGGAGTGTGGTGGGGATGATCATTTGATGGTTCAGGGATGAGGAGTGGAGTGTTGTTGGGATGTGTGTTGCAATGAGTAGTGGGCTGTTTTTACGGCTTTGGGATGGGGTGTTGAGCATTGGGAAAGTTGACTTCTGGAGTAGTGAGGGAGAATGATAGACTTGCTAAGTTTCGAACTTGGTCTAGCTCTTCTTGAATTTTCAGTAGCTTCTGTTCGAGCTGCGCGGCACTTTCTTTGGATACCTGAACACCTTGAGGAACTTCTACCCTTTCAGCCGAGTCGTCCTTTCTGATGTTGTTCACGTTCTCCATCTTTGCTTTGTTTTTGCTTTTGATAGGACTTGGAGGAGGAGGAGGTGGAGGGCCCTTAGATCTTGTGGAGTAGGATGATGATGCCAGAATGCACGAACTAACCTTTTTGGGGAGGGGAGTAAAAAATAAAAGTAAAAACAACAAAAGGTAACAAGTTAGTGCGGATTCTGAGTAAAGAATTATTGCAGTGTTTAAACACATAGTACAAGAATATGAATCGTGTCCTAAATTGGGTGCCTCGTTGTGCCCGAGGTAGGCCTAGCGACAAGTTGATTTGGAGAACTTATAATGCTAAATGCCTCATTTTATTGATGAAAATAAGACGAATCCCAAAACGACACTAAAATTGCATAAAATAAAATATCACTAATGGCCATTGGCCTTATTACATTTCAAAGCGAAAAAAAGAAAAGAAACTCCTAACTATTTGGTCCCAGAAGGACCTTACCCAGATTCGGCATCTTTGGCTCCATCGAACAGCGTCACCAGCTCACGTAATCCCAGCAGCAGATAAGCCCTAGCCAAATGTCCTCCTTCATTTCCTTCGGCGTTTTGGCAATTCTCGATCCTCCGAATGAACTTCCCTTCAAGCTCTACTAACCCTCGCTCCAAATGCCCTAGGCGCTTGTTGGCTCTGACAGCCATATCCTTCCATTCCTCGATCAACTTTTGATTTGCCTCTTGAATCTCCTGATGCTCGCTCTCGCACTCCCTGATCCTCTCGCGCAACTGGTTGTACTTAACATGTATCTCAGCCCTTTTGTCGACGACCCTGTGACCTCGAACATATCCGGGCTGTCCCAACCCAACATGATCTTCTTCTAGCCAACCTGGATAGTATAAGGTGTAGCCGGCATGATACCTGTCAGGTTCTATGGAATCCCTCTCCAGGATGACCTTGCTATTCCATATTTGTTGAGCTTGACATTCGTATGGGCCATCGTCGTCTTGGAAATCAGCCCTGAAATGACTCATCTTTTCTACCTTTGGTACGACTTGCTTTCTCCCCGCTTGCCTCATGACCCGGAGAGGGACATAGGGATAAGTTCCCCTCAGACCAATGAGTATGAGAAATGGAGCGTCCCGAGAGCGGATGATGAATTCTCCAGTGGGGAACCATTCGAACATCCACTGTACCTTGTCTTCTTTCAAGTTTTCAAACAATTCTACCCATCCTCAAGCATCCCCTGGCCGAGCAAACATGTCAGGCATATAGTTCATTCTATTGGGATGGTTAAAGGCTATATGATCATTCCACGGCCTTCGCGGAAGCTCTTGGCGGTATCGACCCTTTTGGAGATGTTCTATGAGCCAGAGTTGGAGTAATAAGTTGCAACCCTCAAAATGACTGGCCCCTCGTTGACAATTTTCCAAAGCTCGGTAGATCTTCGCAACAATCATGGGCACTATGCTGAAATATTGCCCTTCAATCCCCTCCATTAGTGTCTTGGTGACCATGGCTAGTCTGGTGTGGACCCTAGCCTTCTTCATGGGAAACACTATCATACCCAAGAAACAGAACATGAAGACGAAAACCCTCCTGTGGATATGCCCCAATGAGGTGAGGGTGATTTCGTCCGGATAGGTGCGGTAGGACTTGCAATGGCCGTACCTCTCGTACAGGTAGTCGAAGGGAATATAGGAATCCTTCAAACAAGTCAAATCTGAGTTTTTCTTCAACCCCATCATTTTGAAGAAACCTTTACCCTTGCGGTTTTCTGGCATGAGCAAACCCGGAGTCTCCCAAGGAATACCGGCTAACCCTCCTATCTCCTCGAGCAGCGGGGTCATTTCAAGGTCCCCAAATCGAAATACCGATCTATCACTATCCCAGAATAAGGTCGCAGCCTCTATAATTTGTTGTCCGACTGAATCTCCAAAAGAGAGGGTAAGTTTCCCAAATACTTGCAGACGAGAGTCCAGTCACTGGAATGAAGGTCTTCCCACCATCTTAGCAACCTCGGGTGAATATTGGTTACCATGCCGAATCTGGGGACTTCGTGCCTCATTTTCTGCAAAACAAAGCATTAGTCCCTTACCCCCACCGAACTAGACTATTTAAATCAATAATTGGCATAAACAGCATTTAGTTCTCCAAATAAATGCACATAGTATGGTGTTGTTCGTTTGGGTCCCAGGGGAACCCAGTGGACATTGGATAAGGCTATCCTAAAGAGTCATTATGTGGACAGCATAACTGACTCGACTAGGTTTGACAGTGATGCATGAACAGTTAAACAGGATAAGGTTTCTATGGGGTGCTAGACTGGTACCCTTGAGCGGACAACTCAAGAGGGAAAGGCACGGAACCGTCTACTGCACCGCTGATCGACTAGTTTTACCGCAAATACGCCTTTGCCAAAATTTAGGGGGTAATAATATTGGAAGAGCGCTACCACTCATCAAGCGTTGCTATGGTATTTGTTTGGCACAAGTGGAATATGATGTTGAAGATGCAATTACAAAAATGAATTAGATTGTCACGTATTTTCACGTTCATAATGGTTACAATAATTGCTCGAAAATTACAACGGTATTGAAAGAAAGCAGTAAATGAAAGCGTTAAAGAAAAAGGAAACAAAAAGACAAGTCAGTCTCGAATAAAGGCATTAAACAAAGCAATAAAAGAAAACAATAAAATCACATATAACATGAAGTGGTAAAATCCTAAAGAATTCCCCAGCAGAGTCGCCATGCTGTCGACAACCCCTTTTTCTAAATCGAAATCGGGTTTACGACATTTGGGAAGACAACTCTATTCCCGTTTGGGAATTGGGTTTTTGGGTTTGAAGAGTCGCCACCTAATGATTAAGTGTATTAGGACACTAAGAAGGATTTTTGAGTTGGAAAACCAGAGTTCAGGTAAGGGCTAGAAATTATCTCAAGGGGAAGGTGTTAGACACCCCTCAAGATCCACTAGTGTGGTTCCCGACCATGCTATGTTGTGACTTTAATGCAAATAGATACACAAAGGATTTTACACATAAGGGTTGCAAATAAATACGTGACAAGTATGTGGGGTCAAGGTCTAAATGATCTACAATTTGTTTAAAAGCGGGACTAAACGCAGAAAATTAATCAATACATTGAATAAACAAAGAAGAAAAATCTGGAAGAAAAGGCATAATGCAGTAAAATTAAGGAGGAGTTTTGAGTAGTGGAAAAGACAGGATTTTATTGATATTAAACAAAGTTGTATAAGAAAAGGGGTCCTAGGTTTATAAATCACATGGATCATCCACACAACACTGGTAGTCGATTGTACGCGTAGTGTTATCGTGTGATCATCATCTCCATGTCTACCCTTCCCACCCCGTTAAGATGTTTAGCGCGAAATAGTCTCGTTTACTTATTGCATGCTATTACCCGTCCCACCTATCAGTCCTGGAGGCTTTTAGGACTACTAATCCTAAAGGGAAGAAGCTTGGCTTTTCAGAGGTTTAAAAAGGTTAAAATACTACGGCGTCAAACAAAACACATGAAAGTAGTTATGGAAGCACAAAACAATTAAGGCTCAGATAAACCTCCTTTAATCACAGAAATTCATGTAGTTTAGCACGTCTTACATGTACTGATTAGGTCAAAATTTTGCTTAACGTTAGGCAGGCTGGTTCATTACATATTTTCAGGCATGAAGTTCGCATTAGGCTCGCCTGGCTACAACTTATCGAAGACCAGTGCAATTAATTAACTACATACTTGCTTGCCTACGTGATGGCATCTACTGGTTTCAGGAATAAAGAAACAAACTGATTAAGAAAGTTGCCGGTTTTAACAGAATGATGCGAGTTCTGTAATTAGTGCTAATCTTAAAATGGGTGATTCAGATTTGATGGATAATTCCTATAGGCATGCTTTATAGCGTCGTTAATTTAAACACTTTTTATAGGCGTAGCGAAAGCGCAGAACTACTATAAGCATGGTATCTGAGTACTGTTAGTTTTTAATCCTATAAATAAGTTTGCCTAGTGAACAATGCATGCATAGAGTCTGGATTTCTGGTTACTTATAGGCGTGGTATCCATATGGAGATGCAAAATTCCTATAGACATGGTATCTATATGGATGCATAAACCTATAGACATGGTATCCACGTGGATGCATAAACCTAGAGACATGGATGTGTAAATATGCAAAGCTGTAGGCAAGATACATGAGTACAGAAATGTGGTAATTCCCTATGAACATGATATCTACCCCTTTGCATGCATGGTTACCCTTCCCTTTTCACTAATCACCCCAGAGGTTATTACAAAATTTTATTACAGACCAAGATGAATAAAAAAAACTAGAAATAAAATTACAATCAGAACTCTTAAGCTGCATCCAAGGAGCTTAATTCAAACCCAAGGTCTAACAATATGATATGGGCCAACTACCAGGATCAGGTTCCAAAGCCTTTCTCTTATCTGGGATGTGTCAAAGTTCCATGGAATTTCAATAATTCCAGGCAATGCTCACACCCAAATATCAGAACTGAATGAAAGTGCAGTGTGGAAGGGCCAGCCCTCCAATGTCCAAGTTCAGAGGGAGCTCAAGGTCCCAAGGCAAGGCTCATTGGAGGGGGGCAGAACTTAAAGTCTAGGAACAAGTGTAAGTGCAGTAGAGGGATATAAGGGATGCCAAGGCAAGCTGGTGGTCATGCCCAGCAACATAAAATGCTGGCACACCCCTGGCCAGCCCACTAGCCAAACATTGGAGAGTTAGGACCTATTGAAGGTCAGGTTCAACTCTGGACAGCAATTTGGATGCTGCCAGGCCAAACCTTAACTCAAACACACATAAGGGAATAGGGATGGGAAACTGAAAGAGCTTAGATCCAAAGGGTCCAGTTTACATCCATGGACAATAACTTTGTATGTTGCCATGTCTTCTAAACTATAGCTCAACACATAAGGGGACATGGGGAATGGGATTCATTGCAAGAGATAAGCAAAATATATGTTCAATCGAGGAGAAGTTCAGAATCATAAGCAAAGAGATACATGTTCAATTTGCAAACTCTTAGTGAGTCTGAGAGTTCAGGGTTCCCAAGTGGAGCCTTAACTCGAACACAAAAATCCACATCGTCATAGGAAACCCCAAAACCCAAGGGTTTCAAAATTGAATCAGACATGAAGTGGGAAAGCAGGTTGTTTGTTTTTCAGAGTCTCAACAAAACAGTCATGACAGCATGCTTGAACAACAAAGGAAAGAAAAAAAATCATGAAGAACATATTCGAGAAACTCAGAACCTAAACGAGTTCAGAAAGAAAGAGACAGTGCAAACTTCAACACAAGCAGATGAAGCATGTAGGAACATGAGCATAGTCAAAAATAACTTTAACGGTAGGCACATATAGCAGAAGAGTAATGAAAACATAGCAGAAATTAACAGGAGAAAAGTAAAGGGTAAAAGACCACATATGCATAAAAATAAAGGAAATCATACGAGCAAGGTATAAACAAACACACATAAAGCACAGAAGAAAAGGATCAGAAAGATTTTTCAAAAATCCTTGCGGAAACCCTAAAAATCGGAGAGAAACGATTTTGACAAAAACTTTTGGGGAAAACACTCAAAATGTCAAGAAAAGCATAGACATAGTACAGATCTAAACAAATAATGGTGAAAGAACCTCGAATGGCTTAGGGTTTCAGAGAAACCCTAGAAACGAGAAAGGCTTGGAAGAACAAGATCAGATCCTGAGTCGAAACGGTCAGGAATCAAGCTTCCAGTGCTTGAACATGCCGGAGCGTGGCCGGAGAACCCTAGATCTACAGATCTAAGACAAATCTGAGAGAGGACCATCAAGGTCAAGCTTCCAAACTTCGAGTAGCTCAGGCTTAGGGGTGAGAGAGGGTGAGTACAGGCCATCTATGGCAGGAGATGCCATGGATTCCGGTGGAAACGAGGTAAGATAAGGTGGGAGGTGATTAGGGTTTCGGAGAGGCTAGAGAGGGTTTGAGGGAGACGAAGGGAGTTAGAGGCGGCGTCTCTATGAAAATGAGGTAGGGTTAGAGGGGTTAGGTGATTAAAAAAGGAAAGGAAGGATATCAGCCGTTGATCAAAATGATCAACGGCTTGGATTTAAAAGAAAACCGGGTGGGTTTGAGAACGGGTCGTGGGTTGGGTATTTTAGGAATTGGGTCGTTTAATTTGGGGGCGGAATTGGGCCAGATTAAGGCTACAATTGAAAGGGGGAAGGGCTGTTATTGAAATAGAAATAGGCTAAATGTTAAATAACCAATTTTCCCCTTTTTATTTTATAAAAAATAATAATAATGATTTCAAAAGCAAATTGAAAGTACCGGGCCAACAAATACTATATAAATATTAGTTTAAAAATACTGGAAATATTTTTCGTAGTTATAAAATGCTATTAACCGTAAAATAGGCTATAATTGCAATTACACGCAATTTAGCTTTAAAAATACCAAATAAATTTGTAAAAAATGTACAAAAATCACTGTAATTATATTTTGGTGTAAATATGAGAATGAAATAAGTTATTCACCAAAATGATAATTTGGGAAATAATTATTGGATTTTGTGGTATTAAAATAGGCAATAAATTGGTTTAAAAATTATTTAAATTTTGGAAAAAGTACCAAAACTTGGGTATGCTCATATATGCATATATATGCATATATATGTTATTTTGAAAGTATTTTGAGTATAAAAATATCTAGGGAAAAATTGTGTATCAACAAAGATATGATGGCCAATTTTGACCGAACGAAATGGTTTGAAGAAGATAGGCCGCGCCCTGGCTTCTGAGCTGCCTACATATCCCTGGTTTTGTAGGAATCAGGCCATATATAGTTCCGTATCCGTCGGTGGAGTATGCCGATGGAGACTTTCCAAGAACGGACGCATATCCAGGACGGGGTGAGTGGGCGCCTTGTGAGAATGGTTAAGGTTTGATATGGTTGCGGGAACTGGAGCGGAACTTCTTCTGCCGGGATGGCTGTTGCTCGCCGGTGTACCTCCAATTAGAAAATAATACGAGTGTATACTGTGCATAAATTTAAACATGATACAAATTCCCGTTGGACCATGAATGTTGTCTTCGGACGGTTAGGATGACGTCCTTTGACCATGACGTCCTGGGCCATGAAGCGTACAATAAGAGATTCGTAGGCCATTAAATGATGCTCTCGGGCTATGAGGATGGTGCCTCCGAACCATGATGCCTTTGAATAATAATATGCAAAAGATTAAAAGGGGTCCTCAGGCCATGACATGGTGTTCTCGGGCTATGAAAATGGTGCCTCCGAATAATGATGCCTTTGGATAATTTGGCGATCTTTCAGCCCATGAGATGCAGTATGTGGCGATCTTTCAGCCCATGAGATGCAGTATGAGGCGATCTTTCAGCCATGTAGATATAGTATGAGGCGATCTTTCAGCCATGCAGATGCAGTATGAGGCGATCTTTCAGCCATGCAGATATAGCATGAGGCGATCTTTCAGCCATGCGGATGTAGTATGAGGCGATCTTTCAGCCATACGGATGCAGTATGAGGCGTTCTTTTAGCCATGCAGATGTAGTATGAGGCGATCTTTCAGCCATGCGTATGCAGTATGAGGCGATCTTTCAGCCATGCAGATGCAGTATGAGGTGATCTTTCAGCCATACAAATGTAGTATGAGGGTAGAGCTTAACCTCGGTAGACGGAATGGTAGCCTTATGCAATGCAAAATGCTGATGGAGACAGCATTTAGTCTCGGAAGGCAGAATAGTAGCCTTATGCAATGCAAAAATATAGATGGAGACAGTGTTTAGTCTCGGAAGGCAGAATAGTAGCCTTATGCAATGCAAAGAATGCGGATGGAGATAGCGTCTAGTCTCGGAAGGCAGAATAGTAGCCTTATGCAATGCAAAGAATGCGGATGGAGACATCGTTTGTCTCGGAAGGCAAAATAGTAGCCTTATGCAAGAAATAAAATGGCCAATGGTAGTAGAGTTTTCTTAGCTGATAGCATATTGCGACATTGTGATTGTTGGGGACATTGTGACATACGGAATATCACTGGTGTGTGCGGATAGCAAATGTTGGTAAGTGCAACGGTTCTGAGAGTTGTATTCCTGAATAATGTTCGTCGCATGGGTGTTTAATATGTTTGATGATTTCGCAATCCAAGTGCCTGCATCCAAAGAAAAATCATGAGTTTTGTAAAGGGGGAGGTTAGTTCGTGTCCCCGCTGGCTTTGCTTGACCTGCTCGGCTCTGATCTGGTGATACTGTATGTATAATTGGGGTAGCGTTGCTAAACAACGCAATTTCAGTAATATGCATGATTTTGTAAAAAATATGACATGATAATAATAACTTTTAGATGAACCGATGACAGTGACGTGGTTCGAGACATTGCAACCTCCCTTGCTACGGAATTTTGAGGGTCCTCCTCAAAATTCTGCCCCAGTTTAATGGGTTGATGCTTCTGGCTGTTGCTTGCGACAATCGACTGAAATTACTTCGGAATTTTGAGGGTCCTCCTCAAAATTCTGCCCCAGTTTCCAATTGTGGGGGAAATGAAAATTTTATTGAATTGTGACCGAACGCATAGGGCTGCCTACGTATCCCATCTTAAACGGGAATCAGGTCAGGCGTAGTTCAATTACATCATATAGGGAAAACATAAAGATCACACATAGTAACGCTTGACTGCATCTGAATTGATCGGCTTTGGCCAGACTTCTCCGTCCATTTCTGCAAGTATGAGGGCTCCTCCTGTCAGAACCCGGTGGACCATGTGTGGGCCCTGCCAATTGGGAGAGAACTTCCCCTTGGCTTCATCTTGATGTGGAAAAATTTTCTTTAACACCAGCTGCCTCGGTGTGAATTGTCTTGGTTTGACTCTCTTGTTAAAGGCTCTGGACATTCGGTTCTGATAGAGCTGACCATGGCAGACTGCATTCATTCTCTTTCCGTCTATAAGGGCTAGTTGTTCATAACGACTTTTCACCCACTCTGCATCGTCGAGCTCAGCTTCCTGTATGATCCTTAGGGAAGGAATTTCTACCTACCTCAGCGGGAATGACGACCTCCGTACCGTAAACCAGCATATAGGGGGTTGCCCCGGTTGATGCGCGGACTATGGTGCGATACCCCAGTAGAGCAAATGATAACTTCCCGTGCCACTGTTTATGCTTCCTATCATTTTCCTCAATATCTTCTTGATATTCTTGTTGCGGCCTCTACAGCTCCATTCATGTAGGATGTTGAATTCTTGTGTTTGATCTTGAAGGTTTCACACATAGCTTTCATCAAGTCGCTATTGAGGTTGGATCCATTATCAGTAATAATTGACTCTGGAATCCCGTCGACAAACAATACGGTTGCGGACAAAGTCTTCCACGACTTTCTTAGTCACTGCTCTGTAAGAAGATGCTTCGACCCATTTGGTGAAAAAATCGATTGCCACTAGGATAAATCTGTGCCCGTTGGAAGCGGCAGGCTCGATTGGTCCAATAACATCCATACCCCAAGTGGCGAACGGTCAAGCTGAGCTTGTTTCATTAAGTTTATTTGGAGGTACCTTTATCATATCTACATGTACTTGACAGCGGTGGCATTTCCGGACATACTGGATGCAGTTCGTTTCCATAGTCATCCAAAAGCAACCAGCTCGGAGTATCTTCTTTGCTAAGACAAAATCGTTCATGTGTGGACCGCAGGTCCCAGCATGAATTCCTTCTAGTAGCCTGGATGTTTCCTTTGCGTCGACACACCTTAGTAATCCCAAATCGGGAGTCCTCCTATATAGGATTCCTCCGCTGTGAAAGAAGTTGTTGGACAATCTCCGAAGTGTGCGTTTCTGAGTAGGATTTGCCAGCTCTGGGTACTCTCTTTTTGCCAAATATTCCTTGATATCATGAAACCAAGGCTTTCCGTCTGCTTCTTCTTCAACATGGGCACAGTAAGCTGGCTGATCATGGATCTTTACTGGAATGGGATCAATGAAATTCTTGTCTGGATGTTGTATCATAGACGACAGGGTAGCCAATGCGTCGGCGAACTCATTCTGGATTCTGGGAACATGTTGGAACTCCGTCTTCGTGAACCTTTTCCTCAATTCCTGTACATGATGCAGATACGAGAGTATCTTGGAGTTCTTGGTTGCCCATTCTTTACGCACCTATTGTATGAGCAAGTTTGAATCTCCAATTACTAGCAGCTCTTGAATGTTCATGTCAATGGCCATTTTGAGCCCTAGGATGCAAGCTTCGTACTCGGCCATAT
>NC_031998.1:7191766-7343128 GCF_001879085.1 Nicotiana attenuata
GGTGACATAACCAGCAGCTGTTGAGGTCTCTCGTACAACTGGTCAATAGGTTTCAGCGATGCTGTTGATTGTTTGAGGTCTGCGAATCAAAAATTTGGTCGGGTTAGGGAAGTTCGACCGGATGCAGGATGTGATGATAGTGGGATAGGTTGAGCATTGTAAGGTTTGGTAGACATTTACGGGTTTGGGAAATATCATGGCGAAGTAGGCTGATATGTGGGAGGCGGAGGTTATGATAAGTGGTGGTTGGAGCTGATAGGAGGGTAGAGTGCTTCGGTAGTTCGGGAGGGGCTGATATGTGAGTGGAGGTGTTGGGCTTAAAAGTTTGGTATTTGATTAGGAGATTTGGTCCTTTTGCCAACCATCACGCTCCACGTCCCTTTTCTTGGACACACCCACCGACATGCAAGTCGCCTTATTGTAGCTTGCAAAGCCTCGAAGTTTTGTAACATACACTTTTGGAATACCCTCTTCAATACCTTTCACCCAGTTTGAAATGTCGTAAAATTTGTGGCTCTCGATCATCATTAGTCGTTCATAGCATTGCGGGTTCTTGGGTCCAGACAAAGAATTTGTTTTCATCTGTTCCTCCTCTTACGGCAGGTTCTGACCTTAGCAGCGTGGTCCTCTAGCGAGTAGCATACTCGCGAAATGTTTCTGTAGGCTTCTTCTTTAGATTCTGAATATAGAACACATTCGCCGGCGCATTCTCTTATGTTAAACCTGAACCTGCCCATAAAGTCGGGACGCCCATGCCTTACCCAGTTGACCACTTCTTTGGAATCTATGGTCTGATACGAAGATGCGCATCTCCTGCAAGCTCCTCATGAACAGCTTCATGCGGATTATCTCTCGTCCTTTCCCTACTCCAACAGCTGTGTCACAATACGTCCTCAAATGGACCTTGGATCGCCATGTACCGTCAAACATCTGCGAGCTTCGAGGTTTGTACCCCTCGGGCAGTTCGGAATTGGCTTAGCAAAGATCTTCATAGTATCAGTCCCTCAATTCCTTTGTTTCCTTCCAACACCTTGAATCCGTCTAGTCAATTCTTAAGTTCCTCAGCCAGGGTTCCTGATGAGCAAGTCTTTTGATCATCAGACTCGGGTGTGCTTGAGATGGGTTGGGTGGAGTGTGCATGTCTCCACGTAGTTTATGGGGGTGTTATGTGGGTGTAAAAGTGGTCATTTGTGGAATTTGGAAGTTCTCGGATGAGTAAGTGGAGTATTATTTGAGAGGTGGCGAGGTTTGCATTGGATGATTTTGTGGAATATGTGAGGAGCGGGGTGATGCTGTTGCTTCGGAATGTTTTGACGTGGTGTAGGTTCTGAGTATCGGGAAAGGTGAGGATCTAGAGGTGCCTGAGGGAAAATGATAGGCTTGCCAGATTCTGGACTTGATCGAGCTGCTCCTGGAATTTCAGCAATTTCTGTTCAAGTTTGATACATTTTTCCTTAGGAACCTAAGTACCAAATGACCATTAGTGGCCTCTCCCCATTCAGTTGAATTTCTTCTTTCTGACGTTGTTTAAATCTTCCATCTTGCCTTTGTTCTGTTTTGACAGGACTAAGAGGAGGAGTGGGTGGAGGGCCCCTGGATCTCGGTTGAATAGGATGATGTTGCCAGAGTGCACGAACTTAACCTTTGGGGAGCCGTGGAAGAATAAAAACAAAAATAAACAAAAGTAACCCAAGTCACATGAGATCATAAAGGAGATATGCCAGATTTAAACACATTAGTGCGGAATGTAATGTGTCCTTATTTGGGACCTCTTTATGGCCTGAGGTGGCCTAGTGACAAATATTTGAGAACGTAGGATGCTAAATGCCTCATTTAATGCATAAAAATTTAGACGAAATTCCCCAAATTGGACACTAAATAAAGCAGGAAATAAAAAATCACTAATGGCCATTGGCCTGTAGTACATTTTTATAAAGCCGAAAAAGAGAAAACTCTTTACTTGTCCCAGAAGAGACCTTCCCCAGATCGCAATCCTTGGCGTCCAGTCACAGCGCTTCCCAACCTCGGCGAAGTCCCAGCAATAGGTAAGCCCTGGCTAGATGTCCGCCTTCGGTTCCTTCAGCATTTGGCAGTCTTCGACCCTCTTGAGAAACTTTACTCTTCTAATCCACTATGCTCGTTCCCAAGTATCCCATCGCTTGTTTGGCACTGACAGCCATGGCCTTCCATTCCTCAATTAGCTTGCTGGTTAGACTCTTGTATCTCGGCGTGGCTCGTTTTCGTACTCCCGGATTCTTTTTGCGCAGTTGGTTGTATTGGACCTGTGCCGTCGGCCCTTTCATCTATAAATCCTGTGACCTCGAGCAAAAAACCCTGGCTGCCCAGACCATCATGACTGTCTTCCAACCAACCTGATTAGAAAGGAGCGCAATCAACATGTATTACTCTGTCTGGCTCGATGTATCTCTCCCCATTATGATCTTGCAGTGCCAACATATTGCCGAGCTTGGCATTTGTAAGGGACTATCATACATTCTGTGGAAGTCAGCCCGAAAATTAGACTCATTCTTGTCGACCCTAGTATAACCTGCTTCCACCCGCTTGTCTCATAACTCGGAAGGACGTAAGGATATGTTGCCCCGTAGACGATCAGTATCAGAAAAGGTGCATCCTTGGATCGGGCAATGAATTCCGTCGTCGGGAAACCATTTCAAACATCCAATTGAACCTGTTCTTCGGTTAGAGTTATCAAATAGTTCTTACCCATCCTTTGGCGATATCTTTCTGGCGAACGGCGAAACATATCAAGGGATGTAATTCATTTCGCGTTGGGTGACGGGAAAGCGATGGTGATCATCCCAGGCCCTTCGTTTGAATCTCTTGTCGATATTCACCCCTTTGATGCCCATGTAGAGCCAATGTGATAATTAAATGCAGCCTTCGAGGGTCGCTCCTTTGTTGGACACTTCTCCAAGTCGAATATATTGTAGCAATGATCATGGGCACGGAATGTTGAATGGCTGCCCACCAATCCCTTCATTAGGGTCTTAGTTTACCATAGCAGGCCGGTTGTGGCATTCTTGCTTTCTTCATCGGAAACACGATCAACCCCCCAGAAACAAAACATGAAGTATAAGACCCTTCGATGGATGTGCCCCAAGGATGTGATTGGCAAACTCTCAGGGTAGGGTATGGTAGGATTTGTGTGATCTACCTTTCATACAGATAGTCAAAAGGAGGTAGGGATTCTTCCAGATATGTCAATTCTGGATTCTTCTTTAAACCCATCATCTTGAGGAAACCCCTGCCTTTACGGTTCTCAAGCATCAGCAGACCCGGAGTTTCCCAGACTAGACCGGCCACTCCTTCCTATCTCCTCTAGCAGGGGTGTTCGATTCAATGTCCCCAAAGCGGAATGAAGCCCTTTCACAATCCGAAAAACAGCTGTGGCAGGCTTCTATGATCTTGTTGTTGGGGTTGGAGTTCTAGAAGAAGGTAGTTTTCCCAGATACTTTCTGACGAAGTCCGATCACTAGAGTGAAATCTGTCCACCAGCTAGCAGTCTTGGGTGTGATGTTTGGTGACCAGGCCAATCTAGGGACTTCGTGCCTATATTTCAGCACGACAAATAAGGTTAGACCCTACCCCTACAAGACTCGACTATCAACAATTAGCATGAGCATTTAGTTCTCCAAAACTAAGCATAGAACGTTGGTGCATGTCCTTTGGGTTAGAAAACCCAAGGACTTTGGACAAGGCTATCTTAAAGGATCATTATGTGGACGAATGTAACTGACCTGACGTAGGTTACCATGATTTGCATGCAACAGTTTGAACAGTAGTAAGGTTTCTATGGGGTTAGGACTGTTACCCTTGAGCGGACAACTCAAGGGGGAAGGCACGGAACCGTCGACTGCCACCACTGCATGCGACTGGTTTTACCGCAAATATGCCTGTTCCGGATTTAAGGCGAATAAATGTAAGAATAGCGCAACCACTCTTATAAGCGTGCTATGTATTTGTTGCACGAGTAAGTATTGACTGTACGAGCATGTGATTATGCATAAATTAAAAGCATTGTGACATATATTTGCAGCATTAAGAAAGCGATAAAGACAACAGTTTCATAATTTAAAGCAATAAAGAAAGAAAAACAAGGGAGATATGTCAGTTTTTCTTTTAGAGAAAGAAATTAAATGCTTAAAGGAATTAAACAAATAATTGCACGATATGAGAGGCACAAAATTCACAAGAACAAATCTTGAAATGGTAAAAGCTAAAAAAATCCCAGCAGAGTCGCCATGCTGTCGCGCCCCTTTTTCCCTCTTTGCATCGGAAAATCGAGGCTTTATACATTGGTGCATAGGACAACTCATTCCTTTGAAACTGGGTTTTTGCATTTGAAGAGTCGCCACCTAATGATTTAAGTGCATTAGGACACCTATAAGGTTCACTCTAAGTTTTTTTGATAAACCAGAGATAGGGTAAGGGCTTGAATATCCTAAAGGGAAGGTTGTTAGGCACCCCTCAGGAAATCCACTATGTGGTTCCGGCCATATAGTTTTTTGCGATATTTGTTCAATTTAATGCAAATAGACAAGTATAGGCTTCAGAGAGTAAGGTATATAGTTTAAAACACATAAAAGTTCGAAAGAGCAATTATTAAAAGGGAATTTGAAAAGAAATGCTGGAAAATAAAAAGAAAATGATGTCCTAGGTTTATTTATAATATGACCACATCAGGCAATACCCGGAATCTCTCCTCAAAAGAGGGGCTACACATGGATTAGCGCACCGGTCATCATATCCATAATCTACCCTTTCCCACCCCTGTCGAGTAGTTAAAGCGCGGATTGGTCTCGACTACCTATTGCATGCTATTACCCTTCCATTCCGTATCAGTCCCGGAGGAACGAGGACTGACTATTCCTAAAGCTGGAGGATATTAGGCTGACTTTTAGGTTCAAAAGAGTTTTGAAAAAAGCTAAGGCGACAAACAAAAACACATAGGACTGCACATAAAGTGAAAACATGTAAACAACGAAAAGATCATGTATACCTCCTCAAGCAAAGACATAAAATAGCATGAACTTAAACACAGTCAGGGTTCTGAATCAAAAGTACTAAGTCATGGGTGAGTTTTAATTGTTGAGGCGGACCAGTTAATTACACAAACTCAAATAAGAAGTTTCCGAATCAGGCCTGCCTGCTGGTTGTAGCAGTTACTAATAAACAAAGGCGGTGGTTCAGGTTTTATTTTGTTGTCACCCTAAGGCTTGCCTAAGTGTTTGGGTGAGATCCATAAACATGATATCTATTACTCATTCGGAATGGGGGGCAAAGCAAGTAAACAATTCGTAAAATAAACGATTTGAGATTCCTATAGACATGCTTTGTCTAAATCGTAATAAGAAGAAGAGAGAGAGTTGTTTTAAAAAATACAGTTCAAAACAGTACGAGTTGAACTGATTTTAGACTAGACTGGTTTCAAAGATTCTATAACATGTGATATCATATTATTTGCTAATGTTAATTCCTATAGACATGATTACTAGTTTGAACGGCGAAAACGATAGGGGTGCAGGGCAGGATTTTGCCTTGAAATTCTATAGGCATGATTATGTACTGATTTAATCTACTTGACATGATGCCGGATTGATAACCAATTGGATTCCTAAGAACATGGTGTCTAAGTGTGGTTAATAAACATGCAAAAGTTAAGACAAATCCTATAGGCATGTTATTTAAATGCAGAATTTAAAACAGGTCCTTAGAAGTTCTCTAAAATGCAGAGTGAAACATACAGCTAAAAAAAGGTCCTATAGGCATATTATCTAAAGCTGAATTAATCCATACAGAAAAACAGGTCCTAAGGCATGTTCTCTAAATGCAGGAGTTAAACATGCAGACAAAAAAAAGGTTCTATAGATTATTATCTAAATGGGAATGGAATCAGTAAAGGAAAACAAAGGTACTATAGGCATGGTTCTCCTATAATGCAGAGTTAACTGCAGACACAAAAAAGGTCCTATAGGTATATTATCTAAATGCTGAATTAATCAGACAGAAAAACAGTCCTGATAGGCCAATGTTCTAACCCTTCTAATAGTTAAAACAGCATAATTACCCAGCGCCTTATCCACTAACCAATCCCAAAATTGTTTATTACAACTTATTACAGACCAATAATGAATTACATTCAGAAAAAAGTGTAAAAGAATGGGTTATAACCAGAGGAAGCCTGATTCTTGACTTCCTCTCGTGAGTTATGGAATAAACTACCCTCCAAATGCCATTATGTTCAAAGGACTTTCTCAGACTTGAGTGTCAAAGTTTCCTAAGGTCTCAAGGGACCCCGGGCAGTGCTTACACCCAATTTGCATAACCAGATAGAGATGAGTTGCAGTGATGCAGGGCCAGCCCTACTGTGTCCAATCAGAGGGAGCTCATGGTCCCAAGGCAAGGCTCACACAAGAGGGGCAGAATCTAAGTCTAAGAGTATAATTAAGTGTAAAACGAATTTTAAAACTGAATGGAGAATAAGAGGTTAAGGAGTGATTGGAAAATAGTCGTAGTAAAGCTAAACACTACACAGAATCAGCATGTTATACAAAGGGGAATACGGTCAGCGTTGGGAATTCATTGCAGGGAGCATATGACCCTTAGGAAAGGGGTCAGTTTGGGCTGCATAGCAATAGATGTGTGGTTATGCCCATAACCTTGCCAGAGAACACAACACATAGAGGGATATGAAGCATATGAACCCCAGGGAGGTTAGGTTTAGGTCATGCCACAGCATGTAACTAGATTGCTTAACATTGCCATCCAAACCAAGCTAGAGAATACAAACACATATGGGGATATGGGGTTTGGGATTCATAAGGCATAATCACATGCTGACAGAGTGATTTATACATTAACAGGAACAAACATTGATTTACAAGCATGCTTTAGGAATGAAACTTGATTAAACCACAAGCAGGAAAAGGCAAGATGAAGGCAATAGTTAAAGAAAACATATTGTTTTGATTCTTGAAGATTAATGATAGAAGCATACCCAGTAAAGAAAGCAAAGTGCAGAAGGATAAAGCAAAACAAAAAGGTCCACTGTCAGCCTTGGCTTTCAGCCGGCTAGGCAAAGCAATGGCACAAGTAGCAATAGAGAAGAAGAGCTGTTAGTGTAAGTGTTGTTTGAAGCTCAAATTGTTCGGTTTTTGAAAGAAAAGAAGGTGGGTATTTATAGTTTTAAAACGAGTAAAAAAAGAAGGTTAATCAGTAAGTCTTAACACAAACATGGAAATAATTACCATTTGAATCAATTAACCCAAGTGATTTCGTTAATTAAGGAATCATTGTTAACGGTAGAAAAAGTCTAATTAAGGAAGAAAAATCAATTGGGAAATAAGGCCGATTATTGCCATATAAGAAGCAGTGAAAGCATGCAGGTGAAAATCAAGTCTGAGTACAAAAATATAACTTATTTGGGAAAGAAGATCAGCAAGGTAAAAACCATCATAGTAAAAGGAAGAGAATCAATAATTTAAACAGTCGAGTGAAATCAGCTCATATAAGAAAAACTTTTGAAGATCATCACAAGATCGAATAATCAAGGAAGAATATGCTTCTGTACTTCAGTATATGAAATTGGAGTGAACAAAGATTATCAGTCATGCGAGGCCAAACACATTGGCCAAAAGAAACCAACATACAATAGTAGCAGAAATAAGCAGGGAGGAATCAGTAGATAGTGCAAGGCTCACACATGTTAGCCAAAGCTGAGAAGAGAAGTTAAACAAGTACAGTGTTGCAGTAACAAGTGGCGAAAACCCCTTTGAGAGAGTTAGGGTTTCAACCATAGCTAGTTGAAGATAGTAAAATCAGATAAGTCACCTAAGAAAAGAGAGAGTCAGAAACAAAGGAACTTTAGCCGAATCAAGTGGCCGTACCTCAAACAAAAAACAGTTTCAGGACCAAGAAGACCTAGCGTTTCAATAGTAATCGATTCTTAAAAGATGATAAACAAATAAATCAAACAAGGTTACACATCTAACATACAGTTTCAGAACTCGATGAGACCACAAAGGAACTAGGGTTTGTTAACATGCTGAAGCAACTAGAAGACAAACATTTGAGCAAAACTTAGCAAAATCGATTAAACACGTTAAATCAGAGATCTTTGAAAGAAAAACTTAAAGAAAACCCTAATCGGAGAAGATGAAAGGGGTCGTTTTGAAATAAAGTTGAAAACTTTCGAGAAAATAATTTTCACAAAAACTCATAGCAAGTAAGATCTAAAGTAGATCTGAAAGAAATCGAAATGTCTTAAAGGTTAGGGTTTCGAAAAACCAGAAAGGTGAGGAAAGGCCTTGAAAGTTACCGACTCTAACCAGAAGAGTCAAGGATCTGACTCGAACGGTCCATGGCTGGCCGGAGAAAAGTCAGGGATGACCGGAGAAAAGCCATGAACAGCAGTCGAGCAAGGACTGGACCAGACTCCTTCGAGGCTGGTCATGAAACCATGAACAAACACATTAGAAACCATGAAGGGGTACAGGCCTCAAATGGACCCCCCGTTGGAGGTCATAGATATAAGACAGGTATTAGGGTGGGAGACGCGGCGGCGGGAGTCGTTGCAAAGAGTTTCAGAGAGAATTGAGAGAGAAGGGGAATTCAAGGGCGGGCGGTAGTGAATAATGAAGTAGGCGTAATGGGTCGTTGATTAAAAAGGAAAGGGAAGCTGGTGGCGTTGATCTAAAGATGATCAACGACTAGGATTAAAGGGGTTTAGGTGGGCGATCCGGGTTTGGGTAGCGTTTAGTTGGGTTAGGGGGTGGGTTGGGTTGCAATTGGGCTTGGAAATTGGGATCTGATTTGGGCCCAATTTTAGGCTGAAATTGCACCAAACTGGCTAGATTTTAAATAGAGCTATTTTTCCCTATTTAATTTATAAAAAATAATAAATCAATTTCTAAAAACAAATTAAAAGCACTAAAATGATTTATAATATATAATTAACAATTTAAAAATACAGGACTTAATTTATGAATATAAACGCAGTTAAATCTTAAAAGAGGCTAATATTGCAATTATATACAATTTAGCTTTAAAAATACTAAATAGATTTGTAAAAATATGCAAAAATTACCTTAGCTATATCTTAGCATAAATGTGAATGTTTGATAAATGAGCTACCAAAAATAATAATTTTGGAAATTATTATTGGGTTTTTATGGATAAAATAGGGAAATAAATTGATTTAAAACCCTAAAAAAATTATGGAAAAAATAATAAAACACTTGGGCATATTTATATATGCATACATATGCTATTTTGAAGGTATTTTGCATATTGAAAAATATATAGGGAAAAATTGGGTGTCAACACCAAATCAAAGCTATTCAAGGGATACCGGAGCTCTTGACTACCAAGAAGCAAGTCCCAAGTTTGACTGGACAAATCACCGCCCTATCAAGATTCATCTCCCGGTCATCTGATAGATGTCACAAATCTTTTGGCGTACTCAAAAAGGACAATGGCCTCGAATTGACTCCCGAATGCGTCCAGGCTCTGCGAGAACTGAAGGCATACCTATCATCACCACGCTTGCTTTCAAAACTAGAACCTAGGGAGCAGTTTCTCGTCTATCTAGCCGTCTCCGAAGTAGCGGTAAGCGCAGTCTTGATCCGCAAAAACAAAGGTACACAATCTCTCATCTATTACATTAGCAAAACACTCATCGATGCCGAGACGAGGTCCTTGCACCTCGAAAAATTGGCTCTAGCCTTGGTCGTAGCTTCATGAAAGCTTAGACCTTATTTCTAGTGCTACCCCATCTCGGTCGTCACAACCTTTTACCTGAGGAGTATTTGCATAAACCCGAGCTATCGGGGAGGCTGGCCAAGTGGGCCATTGAGCTAAGCGAGTATGATATCACATTCCAGCCACGAACGTCGATAAACTCACAGGTGCTCACCGATTTTGTCGCTGACTTCAGTGCAAAAACAATGCCTGAAGTCAAAAGGGAAGCCGTCAAAGATTTCCTCCAATCACAAGACCTTTGGGTCTTATACACCGATGGCGCATCTAACGCATCAGGGTCCAGACTGGGACTCGTACTCGAAGTCCCTACACGAAGATACGCCAATCCATAAGGTGCCCGGATATGACTAATAATAAAGCCGAGTATGAGGCCGTAATTGCAGGGTTGAGGTTAGCGCTCAAGTATGGAGCGAAATAGTTAAAACTCCGTTGTGATTCTCAGTTTGTAGTTAACCAAGTCACAAGGACTTTCCAAATCAAGGAACAAAGGTTGCAAATATACCAGACCGAAATCTGCAAGCTATTACCCGAGTTCGATGAATGCCAGCTAGACCAGATCCCACGGGCGCAGAATGTTGAAGAAGACGGCCTCGCCAAGCTGGCCGCAGATACCAAAAGCATCACGACCGGGGATAAAAGCGTAGTCCATCTCCTCAACTTATCACTAGACCAAATCGAGGTAAGAACCATAAACTTAACTTGAGATTGGCCAATCTTATTATCGCCTATTTTCAGTATCACACTCTCAGACGACAAGAAAGAATCCAAGAAACTAAGAATACAAACGGCCAGATACAGTCTCCTTTATATCGACCTATACAAGAGGACTTACAACGGCCCTCTGGCAAAATGTTTGGGCCCGAACCAAACCCAGCGCGTCCTCGAAGAAGTTCATGAAGGCTATTACGGTGCTCACTTCGGCAATCGACCACTAGTTAAATGTCTTATACGGGCGGGATACTATTGGCCCACCATGAAAAAGGACGCTGCAGACTTCTTGAGGAAGTTCGAACAATGACAAAAGAATGCCCCAATGATACACCAAATAGGCGAACACCTCCACTCAGTCACCTCCCCCTGGCCGTTGATCAAATGGGGAATGAACATCGCGGGCCCCCTCTCAGTAGGGTGAGGTAATGTATGATTCCTTTGGATTTCAGATGACTATTTATCTAAATGGGTGGAAGCAGGAGCATTCGCCCAAATACATGAACAAGAGGCAAGCACCTTTATATGGAGAAACGTCATCTATCGATTCGGCCTACCCAAAGAGATGAGCTGTGACAATGGACCCCAATTCACGGGAAAGAAAACCGCCAAATTCTTCGAGAAATGGCATATCAAGAGGATACTCTCAACCCCATATCACTCATTGAGTAACGAGCAAGCAGAGTCCTCCAACATGTCCATACTAAATATCATGAAGAAAAAGCTTGAGGATGCCAAGGAACTGTGGCCGAAAATACTACCAGAAGTATTATGGGCCTACCGAGCAACCCCGAAGACGAGCATAGGAAAGATGCCTTACTCATTGGTTTATAGGAACAAAGCAGTAATATCGCTCGAGGTCGGAGAACCCAGCCTAAGGTACTCCCACAAAAGTGGTATAAGTAACGATGAGAGTAGAAGGCAGGAACTCGACTAAATCGACGAACGAAGAGATATGGCATACATCACGATGGTCGCCCAAAAACAATACGTAGAATGCTATTACAACAAGAAAGCAAAGGTCCGACCGATTAAAGTCGGGGACTACGTGCTGAAATCCAAATCTCAAGCGAGTAGAGACCCCCGGGAAGGCAAGCTGGGAACAAACTGCGATGGCCCGTACAAAATCATAGCCAAACCGAACAAGGGTTCATTCCAACTAGAGACGGAAATCAAGCACCAAATTTACATCTCAATCAAACTCTTTTCGTCACATTCGAAAATCTGAACACTTTCCGCAATCACATCATACTCGTTATATAGCCAACCAACCGCTCATCGAGCCATAAATTCCACTCATAGGGACGCTACCGAACATATAAGTCCAAAAGCACGTGCTCACACAACCAACATCTCTGCATTCAAGCTACAGTCAGAACCCGGCCTCAAGTCCTTCAGACTGGACAATCATCAGCATACCGAAATCACATCTTGCACCTCTTCAATAGAATCACAAGCCGTCGATGCACAGCTGATACCGAGCGCTCATGTGCGCATACGAATGCGTGGAAAGAATTCAAAGAGTTACACTTCAAGCTGAATCAATGCCGCACGATAAGGAAGGAAAGATGGGAAGTATATCCTAAATGTCCTATAGCCTCTCGAAGATAGGTATGGACGTCATCATACCGATCCGCAAGACTCTACTAGATACTTGCTCATGATTTGTAGAACCTATGAACCTAGAGCTCTGATACCAATCTGTTACAATCCAAAATCCACTAGTCGTGATGGCACCTAACCCGACCCGCTAGGTAAGCCAACTAATAACTATAAAATTTCAATAATATCGATAAGACAACTAAACAAAGGAATTATCTGAATCTTATACATTTTCCAAGGTCTGATAGTACAAAACATGAGCTTCTAAGAATAGAGTTTACAAAGCTGATATGAAGAAAATACATCCTCTGTTTGAAAAGTACATAAACAGAGTTTATAAATCTAAGGCCGCCATGAACAAGAGGTAGCTATAGCAGGAACACAGGCACATCTTCAATGCTAGCTTCCGTCATGCACAGCAACATCGGCATCCAAAATCTGCACGCAATGTGCAGGAAGTGTAGTATGAGTACAACCGACCCCATGTACTCAATAAGTAACAAACATAACCTTAGGTTAAAAGTAGTGACAAGCTGGAACATAGGTCGGGTCCAACACCAATAAACAACAACAGTTTATAACAACGTATAGCATATAAATAAGGAAGTAACTCAGAGATAAAATGCTCAGCTTTTTCACAGTTTTTCCGAAAATAGTTTCACTTTTCAAGAATTATCAATGAAAACTCAAATTCTTTACCGAATCATCGTAAAATATGAGATAGTTTGAAAATTATTGTTTTTCTAAAAATCCTTTTCACAATAAATAAGATGTTTCCTTTTCTTTCCAGATAGCAAGTGCGAGATACCTCTCTATGACCACATATTAATGTGTGTAAAAAAAGTCATGAATGACGTGATACCGTAAAACATGAGGAAAAGCGTCTCTATGCATGTATGTCATACATGCATGCCAATGCCATGTACCTCAGAGATGAATCATGTACTCACACTCTCAGAGTACTCAATCTCACTGTCTCACACTTCCCACTCTTCATGTTCAACCACTCAGTGTTGTATATGGCCTATACGGCCCAGGAAAATCCGTCCCGGAACATATACAACACTGACTACAAGTCACCCAGTACCGAGGAAAAAGGGCAATCTGACCCTGTGGAGAAATCCATCTCCAGGTATCAAGTACTTCGGACAAATCCATGTTCAGGGAAATCCATCCCTCAATAATATCATCCGTGCTCACTAGGTGTGTGTTACAGACTCCGGAGGGGCTCCTTCAGCCCAAGCGCTATTATAATCATCAATAACCGCTGCGGCGTGTAGTCCGATCCCATAACTATCACTCATAATTAGGCTCTCGGCCTTACTCAGTCATCAATATCTCCAGTCTCACCCACGGGCTCACAATGTCATGAAAACTGACCCGGAATAATGATATAATGTATCGATAAGTAAAAACTGAGACTGAGACATGATATGAATGCATGAATGTGACTGAGTACGAAATATCAATGAAATCGATGAGATGACAGCAAGAAACGACCACTATGGGTCCCAACAATATCAGCATAAAACCTAAACAAGATATCTAGCATGATGTACAACTCAATTACTTTATCGCATGGTGAAAAAATACAAATATCAACAAAGTAGGGTCACTATGCAGTGCCTTAAAGACAACGGAGTCACAATTCACAGGCTCCACGCCCACACTCCCGTCACCTAGCATGTGCATCACCTCAACACCAAGCACATAACACATAGTTACGGAGTTTCATACCCTCAGCACTAAGTTTAGAAGAGTTACTTATCTTGAACAAGCCAATTCCAATACCGAGCAAGCCAAGCGATCCTCCAAAACTACCATCACACACGTAGCGACCTTCGAACGGCTCAAAACTAGTCAAAAGCAACTCAAATACATCAGATAAAGCCCAAAGAATCAATTACAAATGATAAAGATCGAATCCTAAATCAAATCCCAAATCCGGCCAAAAATCACATACTAGCCTGCACCTTGGAACCCGACAAAACTCATAAAATCCGACAACCCATTCAATTACGAATCCAACCATACTAGTTTCACTCAAATCCGACTCCAAATCGGTGTTCAAAACTCAAAAATTCATATTATGAATCTTTAGGCCAAAACCCTCAATTTCCTCTTTAAAATTCCTCAATAAAAAGCTAAAATTGAAGATAGATTCATGAAATATAACCAAAACCGAGTAGAGAACACTTATCCCAATTCATGTGGCGAAAATTGCTTCAAGAATCGCCTCAATCCGAGCTCCCTAGCTCAAAAAATGCAAAAATTGCCGAAACCCTCGAAATAGAGTACTTTATAATCTGCCCAGGCATTTACCCTATGCTATCGCGGACAAACTAATGTGATATCAAAGTACAAAATTTTCCAGCCCCTTTTTTACTCTATGCGATCGCGTCCATTCTCCCGCGATCGCGAAGAACAAAATTTTTCAACAGCCTTCTCCAACTCTTCCTGACAGCCTCTAGTATAATGGTCATATCTTTCTGTAAAAAACTCCAAATTATAATAGGTTTAACTTTCTGAAAACTAGACATCAAGGGCTACAACTCTCAGTTTTGGATCATCTCCAAATTCCTTATAGATTGTGAGATATAAGCTTTTAAAGTCGAGTAAGTGCAGTAGAGATTTTACTCTATGCGATCGCGTGAATGCTTCCGCAATCGCATAGCACAGCTCCGTTTTTCCTATTTTTCTCTTTGCTATCGCACTGTACACCCCTGAAGCCAAAAACCAGTTAAGGTACAAGAGGGGGAGTGAATTGTAGATAATTAAAGTTAATCGTTAATAAGTTGACTTAAAACTTAAGTAGTCGACTAAATATGGCAATCTTGCAGATATAGTAATTCGAGGTGATAAGCAGAAAGTAAATGCAAAAATAAAGACACCAGGAATTTTTATACTGGTTCGGATTCAATGTGAATCCTAATCCAGCCCCCTTGGGTTGCAAGGGATTTCTCTTCAAGTGAATAAGTTTTCTTTCGAGTACAGATTTGATGTATGTCGCTCAGTTTCTCTAGCACTCGTTTGATACAATGCCTCACCAGTTGTATGCCCTCTTTCTATCCCTGACTTGTTACACAGCAGATCTATATAGGCTACTATGCTTGTTTGCAGTAGAATGAAGAGAGTTATTTTGGTTTGATCAAAGTATGCTAAGGATGGAGTTACACTGCGAATTTATACAAGGATAAATGGTGAAGGCTTGTCAACCCAAGGGTTTTGATCCTTGGAAAGAGTTGATTCTTTCCAAGAATAAAGAACTATCCGTTGCTTCTCTTCAGATCTTTTCCTTCGGCAGATAACGGGTTTGACAGGATTCTTCCTTGATTGTTGGACCTTCCAATCTTGACCGCTGTCCAGATCTTCTAGCTTTAATTGTTCTTCAGTGATTTGATCTGACTCGTGAATCACAGATTGCGTTGAATCTTTATTCCATTATGGCAGATTTGATTTCCCAGAATCATGGAGCTAATCCTGATTTGCTGATGTAGTACTGTTTCTTTCCTTGTACATCGTAAGTATTTCAGGCAGCTTCCCTTCTGAATAATTGCATCATTAAAATATATCTAACAATCTCCCCCTTTTTGATGATGGCAAAATAATATACATAAATGTAAGGATGTAAACAACAGTTGACTTCCCTGTTTAGTACTAGCCGACTTGGCTCCCCCTCAATGTGTGTAGTCAACTGAACTTGATCTCCCCCTCAATGTGTGCAGTCGACTTGTACCTATATAGTCGTGTCTATGCATGGGCAGCATAGTTGACTTAACCTGTTCAAAGAATAAGAAGTACTGTCTATGCATGTAGCATAGTCGACTTAACCTGTATAACAAATAAAGAATACATATGTGGACCCTATGTATGCATAGTTGACTTGAACCTACACACAAACCGTTAACAATCTAGAAAATATATATTCTCCCCCTTTTTAACATCAGCAAAGAGGGATTAGCAAGTATTAGCAAAAATATTATCCACATAAGCAAAAGAAGAGAAAAAAAACATCCACGGGCACAGGCCAACCACAGCCAAAACAAGTTTTAAACAAAAAAATAATGTCTGAAACGCAGAAAGTAAGCAAGAGCGTTGCAGATCGCCTCCTTCAACTGTTCAAAGCTGGTGTTGGCAGCAATGCTCATTCCATCCAGCCTATCGTGCACCTCCTTGAAGGCTTTAACCGCATTCTCCGTTAACCTTTGCACAGCTACCCTTATTTTAGACACATCTGACCCTATTTCCTTTGAAATAGCATGAATAGCATCCACAGACGACTGTGTGGAGGACAGAAGAGTCTTGATGTCTAAGAGTTGGGAGTCAATGGAGCTGAGCTTTTCACTTAGGTTGGCAGGAATGGGAGAGGGCAGAACAGCAGACGAAGGTTTGGTTTCCACAGGAGTTTGCTTCGCATCACTTTCACCCTTCTTAACCCAGGCACCCTTGACATTCACATACCCCATACTCGAGAAGGCTCTAGAGTTGTAGCACTTGTAGACAGGAACAAAGGGGTAGTCTGAAAGCGGAATTTGATGAGCTTCCAGAATCTGGATGATGGCCATACCGAAAGGAAGACTGGTTGGATCTTCAGCACTCTCAATCATAAAATTTATGACCGAGGAGGACAGCTTGATTTTGAGTTTCGAGATGAGACAGTAGACAAAGAAGGTGTCCCTTTGAGAGAGGGTTGAGAAGGAACTAGTTCTGGGGAGAAGAGTGGTTGCAACAATGTGGGCAAGAACCCTAGTTTCAAAGCTCACATCACTAGGCCCTAATTGATTGGGAAGATTTTCGGAGGGATTTTCAGCAATACACTGTTTAGCCTGGTCAAAGGTGATTTCAAAATTCTCAGGCCAGACATTCTTAAAGAGGGTAGGGAAACCAGAGCAGCGACTGAAGAAAAGAGAATCGAACAGACCACAATCAAGAACAATGCGTTTACCAAGAACAAGAGTTTCAAGCCTATCAGGTTTACTAGAGCGATGATTAGCATAAAACATACGGACAAGGGGTTCATACACTTTAGGCGGAGAAATAGAGAGAGAAATTTTTCCCACCCTTGATCACGAAAAGATCCTTTACCTTGCAGTTGAGGGACTCCATATCATCAAGATCCACAACTCTTCCATGGGCGATGGGCTTGTCCTTGAGAGAGATAAAGAAATCCCTATTTGGGGTGCCCAGAAATTTAGGTCGGAATCGAGTGAGGCAGAGAAATCGAACTTCGATTTCTTTGGAGTGGAAGAGGCAGGAGGATCCTCCATGGTACGCTTACCAGAGGCTTTTTCTCCTAAAAGTTGAGAGTGTTCAGAGTACGCTCCTTGAGAAGAGGCACAACCCTCAGAACGATCAGACCCTAAATCTACTTGCTCAGGAGGCGCGGAAGAGGGTTTTGCCTTTGAGCGGGTACTTTTTCTGGTGGAAGCAGAGGGGTTTGTGGAAGATTTTGCCATGGAAGAGGAGAGGGTTGGTACAGAATGAAGAAAGAAGGTGGAGATGAAAGGGACCGAAAAAGGCTTAACTTAAATGGAAGAGATTTGACGGTTGAGTACAGAAAAGGAAAGAGTGTCAGTCGAAGCGCATGATGATTGGCTTTCCAACTTCGACTGCAGAATGATGGGAAACAGAATAAAAAGAGAGGGAAAAATTGACTGCGTAATTAATGCACTGAAAAGGAGTAATTATGAAAAGTTTTTGAAAAATAACACTTTGGTCCTAAGAGTTTTTTGAAAAACAAATGATGCCAAGTAATTTTCTCAAAGAACAAAATCTTTCTTCCAACAATGGTTTAGTAAAAATATCAGCTAATTGGGCAGAAGTACCAACAAAAGCTAATTCTATGTCACCTTTAAGAACATCATCTCTAATAAAATGATGTTTAATATCTATATGCTTTGCTCTAGAATGATGCACAGGATTTTTAGAGAGACAAATTGCACTAGAATTATCACAAAAGATTTGTATAGGTTTGAAGGAAAGTTCATAGTCACCCAATTGATGGGACATGCACAGGAGTTGTGCACAACATTGACCAATGGCAATGTACTCAGCTTCAGTAGTGGACAAGGCGACGGATGCTTGCTTTTTACTGTTCCAGGATATTAAAGCCTTTCCTAGTAATTGACAAGTGCCACTCGTGCTTTTACTGTCTTCTTTATCACCTGCTAAATCTGCATTTGAGAAACCTTCTAATTTAAACGAGTTAGAGCGAGGATACCATAATCCATAAGATACTGTGCCAATAAGATATCGAATAATTCTTTTTACAGCAGTTAGATGTGGCTCCTTGGGAGCCGACTGAAACCTGGCACATTTACAAACGCTGAACATAATATCTGGTCGACTTGCGGTCAGATGCAGTAGTGATCCAATCATTCCTCTGTATTTTGTTTCATCAACTGGAGTACCCTATTCGTCCTTATCCAAATTTGTAGCCGGACTCATAGGAGAGCCAATTGATTTTGCATTGCTCATGCCAAATTTTTGGATCAGCTCCTTTGTATATTTAGTTTGACAGATGAAGGTTCCTTCTTCAGATTGATGAATTTGAAGCCCAAGGAAGAATGTGAGTTCACCCATCATGCTCATTTCAAATTCGCTTTGCATGAGGTTTGCAAATTCCTTGCACATAAAAGAGTTAGCACTACCAAAGATAATGTCATCAACATAAATTTAAATGATAAGATTACCTTCTGTTGATCGTTTAATGAATAGAGTAGTATCAATTTTACCTCTGGTGAACCCATGATCAACAAGGAAGGTACTTAACCTGTCATACCAAGCACGTGGAGCCTGTTTCAGTCCGTATAGGGCCTTAGTAAGCTTGTACACATGATAAGGGAATTTTGAGTCTTCAAAGCCTGGAGGTTGTTTCACAAAAACTTCCTCTTCGATGAATCCATTCAGAAAAGCGCTTTTGATATCCATTTGAAATAATCTGAATCTCTTAAATGATGCATAAGCTAACAGCATTCGTATAGACTCTAATCGAGCTACTGGGGCAAAGGTTTCATCATAGTCGACTCCTTCTTGTTGCGAATAGCCTTGAGCAACTAATCTGGCTTTGTTCCTTATGACTTGTCCTTCTTCATTCAGTTTGTTCCTGAACACCCATTTTGTTCCAATGACGGATACATTTTCAGGCCGGGTTATCAGCTTCCATACTTGATTCTTGCTGAACTGATCTAGTTCTTCTTGCATGGATTTCACCCAGCTTGGATCCTTCAAAGCTTCCTCTACCTTTTTTGGCTCTATTTGAGAGATCAAAGCAACATTTGCTTTCTTTTTAAGGGTAGCCCTGGTTTTCATTCCTTCGTTTGGATCTCCTATGATATATTTCTGTGGATATTCAGTTTTATTTCTCCATTCATTTAGTCGAACAGTGCTTGTAGTCGACTCCGTACGTTGTTCTGGAGTGTTATTGCTAACTTGTTCAGTTGACTCAACCACATCTGCAGGATTAGTTGACTCCTGTGATATTCCTTTGTCCTGAACTTCTTGAGTTAGATCTTTGTCACCTGCATTAATGCCTTTCTCGACCAAGGGATTATTTTCATCGAATATAACATGAACAGATTCTTCTACGCATAAAGTACGTTTATTGAAGACTCTGAATGATCTGCTATTTAATGAATAACCAAGAAAAATACCTTCATCACTTCTTGGATCAAATTTTCCAAGATTATCCTTACCATTGTTATGAATGAAGCACTTGCTTCCAAATGGATGAAAATAACTGATATTTGGATGTTTACCTTTCCAGAGTTCATAGGGAGTCTTTTTCAGAATAGGCCTTATGAGACAATGGTTGAGAATGTGACACGCAGTACTCACACCTTCAGCCCAGAAATGATTTAGGAGTGAATGTTCTAATAA
Organism: Nicotiana attenuata; assembly: GCF_001879085.1. Lineage (NCBI taxonomy): Eukaryota > Viridiplantae > Streptophyta > Magnoliopsida > Solanales > Solanaceae > Nicotiana > Nicotiana attenuata. Next base: position 7,211,735 of record NC_031998.1, read on the forward strand.
CATGGTTCTTTCCATGTCTTGAAGTGTTCTATTCTTTCTTTCCACAACTCCATTTTGCTGTGGTGAACGGGGTGCGGAGAAATTGTGAGAGTAACCTTGATCGTTACAGAAATCTTCAAATGCTTTACTTTCAAACTCGCCTCCATGATCGCTTTGGATTTTTGAGATCAGATAGCCCTTTTCTCTTTCAATCCTTTTGTAGAAAAGTTCAAAATTTCTTAAGGCTTCATCTTTATGAGATAAGAAAATTACCCAAGTAGAACGTGAAAAGTCATCAACAATAACAAAAGCATATTTCTCCTATGCTAGCAGTTCTAGTATTTCCAAATAAGTCCATATGAAGTAATTGCAACGGTTTTGAAGTAGACACTATGTCTTTGTTTTTGAAAGAGTTTCTAGTTTGCTTACCCATCTGACATGCTCACAAATATGAGTTCGAGAGAAATTCAGTTTAGGTAAGCCAATAACTAAATCATGCTTGGATAATTTTTCAATCAAATGCATGCTGGCATGTCCTAGTCTTCTGTGCCACAATCAGGGATCATCAGATATAGAAGTTAGGCAAATGTGACCGTCTATATTTTCAAATCCATCAAGTATGTAAACATTTCCGTACCTTTTTCCAGGAAGAATTATTTTACCTGATTCGTCTTCTATGGCACAGCCTGTTCTCTTAAACTTTACCTCATATCCTGAGTCATAGAGTTGACTTATACTGGGAGGTTGTAGTTTAGTCCATCAACAAGATATACCTCAGTAATGTCACAGTTGTTTTTGAAAGGAATAGTTCCAGTTCCAACTATTTTGCCTCTTGAATCATCTCCAAATTTGACGCTTCCTCCATCAATCTTCGTAACCTCCTTAAAAAGATTTTTGTCACCTGTCATGTGACTGGAACACGCACTATCTAGGTACCATTTTCCTTTGTGACTTATTCTGTGGTGTTCCTGCAATACATAATAATTACTTTCTTTTAGGTACCCAAGCTTTCTTGGGTCCTGGTGAGTTAGGGTTACTGGGTTCATAATTTTTAGGTTTCCAAACCCATCCAGACATATGATGTTTACGAAATTGACAACCAGAATATTTATGCCCACTTTTGTTACAGTAGTGACATTTAGCCGCAGACCTGTTTTCAGGTCTTTCATAAGCATTGGAGCTAGCTATCATGAGATTAGCTGATTCCGTTCCAGTTGACTTGAAAGTCGACTGGTCGATTTAGTTCTGATTGGTTCCTTTCCAGTTGACTTGTAAGTCGTCTGGTTTGACCTAACAGAACTGTGACTGGTGGATTTGCGCAAGCTGTTAAGCTGCATTTGCAATTCCTCAAACTCTTCTTGAAGTACGTCCTTTTCAATTTCACATACTTCATGTTTGAGTTTCCAGTCTTTGATTTCCACAGTGAGTCTCTTAAGCTCATTCATCATTTTTTGAGACTCTTTTAAAGTGGAATCAAGAATATCCTGCAACTCATTACATCTATCACAGTCATAAGATCTTACCTCGCTAGTTTCTCCTCTTGCCATAAAACAGTTTTCATCGTCTGAATCATCTTCATCTGTCCAGCATCCTGAAGTTTTGTTGATCTCATTTTCTAGGATTGTCATGAAGCAGAGATTTTCTATTTCTTCACGGTCTGAGTCATCCTAATCGCTCCAGTTTCCAAATGATTTGTTTTTGTTTAATCCTCTAGAGATCTTCCTTTTCAGTTCCTCCGCTTGGATGTGTCCAAAATTCCCACATTCGTAGCATTTTCCATCATTCTTATCTTGCTCGTTGTATTGTCTAGATCTTTTTGGTGGAAATCTTCCTTTCTTTGTATTTCTATATCTTCTCATCAATCCATCCATGTTTCAAGACATCATAGCAATTTCTTCTTGTAGGGCTTCAGGATCATCAGTTTCATTTTTAGCCGCTTCAGTAGTAGTTTTGAATCCAACACTTTTCTTTTTCTCCTCTTGATTTGTCTTTTTCAGGTGTGTTCTTTCAAAAGCAATGAGCTCACCTCGAAGTTCATCATATGATAACTTGTTAAGATCTTGAGATTCAAGGGTGACCACTTTGGTCCGCCAAGTGGTTGGTAGACTTCTGAGAATTTTCCTAACTTGATCGCCACTGGTGTAAGGTTTGCCAAAAGCTTTCAAGTCGCTGATTATCTTACTGAACCTGGCAAACATTTCTTCGATGGATTCTCCTTCCTTCATTGAGAACAGTTCATAGTCGTGAACTAGCATATTGATGTGAGTTTCCTTTACTTTGCTGCTACCTTCATAGGTATCCTCAAGTTTGTCCCACATCTCTTTGGCTGTATCACAGCTAGATATTTTCTCATATTCTTCACCACTTATCGCATTGTGAAGCAGATTTCTTGCCTTGTGATTTATTTGGACAGCTTCCAGTTGTTCTTTTGTGTATGAGTCTATGTCATCAGGGTCAGCGAGTGGTGGAGTGTTGGCAGGCAGTGGGTAGTTTCCCTTCTTGATAACTCTCCACACCTTGACATCATATGCCTTGGTGAAGATTTCTATTCGAATTTTCCAGTGGGAGAAATGTTGTCCATTGAAGTAAGGTGGCCTTACTTGTGAAATTCCTTCCTGAAAGAGAGCTCCTATGATAACCTGATTTGCCATGATCTTTTTCTCACAAGCTGTTAAGCAGAAAACAAAAGTGTAAGCCTGGCTCTGATACCAATTGAAAGTACAAGAGAAGGGGTGAATTGTAGATAATTAAAGTTAATCGTTAATAAGTTGACTTAAAACTTAAGTAGTCGACTAAATATGGCAATCTTGCAGATATAGTAATTCGAGGTAATAAGCAGAAAGTAAATGCAAAAATTAAAGACACTAGGAATTTTTATACTGGTTCGGATTCAATGTGAATCCTAATCCAGTCCCCTTGGGTTGCAAGGGATTTCTCTTCAAGTGAATAAGTTTTCTTTCGAGTACAGATTTGATGTATGTCGCTCAGTTTCTCTAGCACTCGTTTGATACAATGCCTCACCAGTTGTATGCCCTCTTTCTATCCCTGACTTGTTACACAACAGATCTATATAGGCTACTATGCTTGTTTGCAGTAGAATGAAGAGAGTTATTTTGGTTTGATCAAAGTATGCTAAGGATGGAGTTACACTGCGAATTTATACAAGGATAAATGGTGAAGGCTTGTCAACCCAAGGGTTTTGATCCTTGGAAAGAGTTGATTCTTTCCAAGAATAAAGAACTATCCGTTGCTTCTCTTCAGATCTTTTCCTTCGGCAGATAACGGGTTTGACAGGATTCTTCCTTGATTGTTGGACCTTCCAATCTTGACCGCTGTCCAGATCTTCTAGCTTTAATTGTTCTTCAGTGATTTGATCTGACTCGTGAATCACAGATTGCGTTGAATCTTTATTCCATTATGGCAGATTTGATTTCCCAGAATCATGGAGCTAATCCTGATTTGCTAATGTAGTATTGTTTCTTTCCTTGTACATCGTAAGTATTTCAGGCAGCTTTCCTTCTGAATAATTTCCTTCCTTGTTCGACATAGCCGTTCCAATAGTTCTTTTTTACTTCTTTGAACTCCTGCACATGCATATTAATTGCATCATTAAAATATGATCTAACAACCAGCAACTAGAAATGGTCCGAAACCACCCCAAAACTCACCCGAGCCCCTCGGGATCCCGTCCGAACATACCGACAAGTTTCAAAACATAACACGGACTTAGTCGAGGCCTCAAATCATATCAAACAATGCTAAAAACACGAATCACACCTCAATTCCAAATCAATGAACTTTGAAACTTCAAACTTTCACAACTGATGCCGAAACCTATCAAATCATGTCTGATTGACCATTTTGCACACAAGTCACATTTGACATAACGGATCTGCTCCAACTTCCGGAGTCGGAATCCGACCCCGATATCAAAAAGTCCACTCCCGATCAAATATTCCAAAATTTCAATTTTCGCCATTTCAAGCCAAATTCTACTACGGATCTCCAAATCGCAATCCGGACGAGCTCCTAAGTCCAAAATCACCCAACGGAGCTAACGGAACCATCAAAAATCCAATCTGAGGTCAAATACTAAAAAGTCAAACTTGGTCAAACCTTTCAAATTTTAAGACTTCTAGCTCAGAATCATTCTTCCAAATCAATTCTGAATAACCTGAAAATCAAAACCGAAAATTCACATAAGTCATAATGCATCATATGGAGCTATTCATGCCCGAGAACTAGCGAGCAAAGTGCAAATGCTCAAAATGACCGGCCGGGTCATTACATGATCTCCGGAAAGAACTCCGTTGATCACTCCTTTGTTGAAGAACTATGCACTTGATGATTGATCTCTCTGTTTTTGGATGCCTTCACCAATTGCGGAGTGTTCTTCTCCAACTCTGAATGTCTTGAGAGTTATATAACCCCTCTATTTATAGTTTTAGAGGATGGACAGTTCAGCTACATATGAACTCCCTTGCTTGATTTTGATTAGCCCATGTCATTTTAGCCACTTGGCGATCTGTGGTTGGTTTTTGCTTTTTGACTTGGATTGCCACATTATTTAACATGTGTCATCATCTTTTTGGCTTGCAGTTTGAGTAGATATGCCATGTCACTTGACACATGGCATGAGTATGGGCCTTAAGATGTAAAGAACCTTGGGCTCGAAAATAATAAAATGGACTAAGTTAAGTTGTAAAGCCCAAATAATTATTTAACCCAATTGAATTTAATCAAATTTTATATGGATTAGACCCAATAAATTTTATATGTCTACAAATACAAAAGACAATCCAACGGAAAGAAGAAGTTTGGGCAGTAGTATAAGACTTTTAATTAAGAAGATTTGGCAGAATGGTTTAAGGAATATGTTTATATTTCTCACGTAAAGAATAGAAATCTGGAATGGGCACACAACTGAGATTTAAAATTATAAGCATTTCTTTTATAAAACAAACCGTTACTAAAAATTATCTAATATGTTCACTTATTAAATGCTCAGGTAGTAAAACAATTCAAATTTATTATTTTGTTTCTCATGCACGCTCATGCTTCTAAAGTATTTATATTGATATTATTTTTACATGTCCAAATTGTATTTGCCTTTTGTATTTTTATTGTTGGGAGGAGATCTGTGCATTCGGCATTGTATCTGGCCTTCCAGTATTATGTTGAAGTATCTTCAAACTGCCTTTGCTTTTTCTAAATTTCACATATCTTGTCTTCTCGCAGTGTCTAAGTGTCCTTTCTTTTCCTTCAAAAGACACCTTTTCTTTTCATTCAAAAGACACCTTCATTTTTACTCCTTTACAAGCCATGTCGCTTCTTCATCTTAATTATAGCCAATCGTTGTTTACTCTTCCTCCTATTTCAATCACGGCACATCAAATCCCATCTTTTACTCCTAAGTTTTGTCATGTATTTCTACCTTCCTTTTTGGATGCAAGCAATAATGAACACCCAACAGTTAAGACAACTTTGGCTATCTTAGTGGTTGCTGCGAGGATCTTTATTCAATTTCCACACCATATTATTTAACCAACAACCTTTATATCATGTTCAGTGTGCTCTTTATTTGGAATATGGTGGTTCTGTTTTCATACCTTTTGTTCGTGGTATGGTACCACTGAATGTCATATTGAAATCCTTCTCATCACTATGAACTGGATGAAAAATGATAGTATATCATTTTTGTACTTATTACTAAATCTCATGACATGATTCAGAGGCATATGATAATGTTATTTTTTTCACTTGATAATATATGTCAGCTTCATCAAGTCGAGATTGTATTGACTCTTCAATCCAGGTTTATCCTTTTCAAAATCCCTAACTTTTAATTTTAAATGCATTCTTATGCCTTCAGGTCACATATATTTTTAGGCTCTTGCTGAAATTCATACATAAAATAGTATGGAACCTGCAATTATTTTATGCTCATCAACCGGAAGAATTCTGATCTCATCTATAGACAAAATCTATATCTACAAGTGTTGTTTATATATAATTTAGTGTTATGGAGTTTAGACTATATTAGATTCTTATTATAGCCTTGGATTTTGGTATTGCATAGTAGTTGAACTTCCTTTTACTTCTCTTCCTTCAAAACTCACGCATTCGAAAACAATATCTATAAAATTTGTTTATAAATAGTTTGGCAATATGATGTTTAGACTATATTAGATATTCACCATCACCGTATAAATTATTGTTGAATAGTCGTTCAACTTCCTCCTCTGTTAGTAATTTCTACTTTACACTCTGGAAAATTGCAATTTCAAACTACATTTTGCTCATTTTGGATTCCACATTTTAGTGTTTATTGCTGATCATGTTGTTAATTTCTTGAATTCATTACCTTATGCCTAAGGAGGCTATCTTTCTCCATAATACGTCATCAGTGGACATTTAACTTGGAAATCGGATATTTATAGCTTTGGAGTCTTATTGCTTGAAATAGCCTAGACAAACTCAAATCTGCAATTTTTGGTGTAAAATTCTTATCAAGAAGTATATTGTTGGCCTTAATATCTCTGTGTACAATGTGGGGATTCACTTTTTCATGTAGATATGAAAGTCCCTCGGCTATTCCTTTTGAAATTTCTCTCCTAAGTGCCCAAGTAAATTTACTTCTGTTTTTCTCTTCCCCTGCTTGTCAAAATAATCAATTTGTGTCATCTCATTGTGATAGGACTCTTCAAAAAATTAATATGAGAGAGATATTAAAGAATGCATTTAAGTTATATATACCATTAGCGCAAGAAATTTTACACTATCAAACTTTTTACACTGACAGTATATAAAACTTAAACTATTTAAAGATATTTTACCTAGAAAAGATTGTTTTAGACTATTGTTTTTCATGTAATTCTGTTGCTCCCAAACATGACTTCTCTTCCACTTATTTCCTCCATCGCATAATAAATCCCATCTTTCTTCCTTAATTATTTTGTACCCTACTCTATGATGTGTTATCATCTCTTCGGGTGTTTCACATTTAATAAAGCATAAAGGTAGTTTATATGATGACCAGTTTATTTACCCCGAAAATACGAGTAACAATTAAATTTGATTTGTGGTTTTAAAGATACATGATTAAATTCAATACCAATTAATATTCAAGAAATATGAGTTAGAAATGAAGGAAATAAGTGAATCAAACCAATGTTACCCTGCAGTGGTGACCTCGAGCTTAGTGACCTCGAGATGGATTAAGAGCAATAAAGTAAGAACAATAAATATAAAGGACAATTCTGATGAATAGAAAGAGAGAAAAGTAGGATAGTATATTCTTGCCAGTGATGAGATGAGATCTTACAAATGATTGGGTCCCCTTTATATAATAGGGGAGTACTAAATAAGGTATATTTCTATTTATAGTAAGGAATATTCTTGGTACAACTGTCTAACCGCCTAGTACGGAATAGTACAATCCTATTCCGGGATTCGCGCCATGATCCTGGGGAAGCGACAAGAATCTAGCCCATTCTGTTACAAGTCCATAACGGTACTATTTCAGAGTCGAGCATATTCGACCTCGGTATCCATCGTGCTCTGTCTTCGAACTCGGGTCTAGTCCCTCGAGCTCGAACTCGATCTTCCCTAAACTCGAGCTTTGGACGACCTCTCGAGCCTATAGATCAAAGGCATACGATCTCGACCGTATACAGATAGTCCCCGCGTTTCTTAGAGTAGGTCAATAAGAAACGATTTGATCTTCAATGCTCCGATGCCTCGGCCCCAATGCCAACCTAATGATGCCAGCGGCTGAAGTGACTGAAAGGTCGCTTTACTACAGTTCCCAAAGGTCATTAATTGGAGGCGGCTGAAAGCTAAATCCGCTGCTGAGCTGGCCAAGGCCAAATCTGACGGCGAGGTAATTATATCTTTGTACCGAGCTGATGCTGAAGCAGCTACGCCCGGGCAAAGGAGATCTCTGCTGCAGCCGAAGTTAAGTTATCATGTGCACTTGACCACGCCAGACGACAGTCCCGGAGGGAAACCCTCGAGGAGGTTCATGCTCGCGACTTCGATCTCTCAGCCGATATTGAGAGGGCGAAGACTTTGGAAGAAGAGGTTGCCGTTCTGCTTTCCGATGAGGATGACTCAGCTAGTGGCTCCGAGAGCGGAGGAGATGAAGATGAAGTCCCCAAGGAGGAGGCTCCCGAAGATGCAGCTACCGATGATGTGGCCCCGAAGTAGTTTTAGGTTTCTTTATTTTGCCTTAGTGTTTTTGTGTAAGGACCCCTAATGGGTATTTGTAAATATCTTTTAGAAATACAAAAGGACTCTTGGCTCGTGTTGAATCTCATTTTGCCCTTATTTATGGGAAATTCAATTGTACAACCCAAATGATCAGTCCAAGTATTGTTTGGACTCAGAACATAATGAACCCTTAGGTTTTATATTGATCAACATAATGCCTCTTAAGGTCTTAGGTAATTCTCGAACTAAGCTCAAATCAACTGGATGCGAGCTCGGAACAATGCGACTCTTGGGTCCGAGTTGAGTGAGAGCGAGGTCTCATACTCTACATGTTTTGGTCCTTAAGCTCTTTTAAGTTGGCCCTTAGGCTCTTGTATATCGGCCCTTAGGCTCTTTAAGTTGTCCCTTAGGCTCTTACATATCGGCCCTTAGGCTCTTTAAGTTGGCCCTTAGGCTCTTACATATCGGCCCTTAGGCTCTTTAAGTTGGCCCTTAGGCTCTTACATATCGGCCCTTAGGCTCTTTAAGTTGGGCCGATTTGACCTATAAAGTGGCTATAATTTTTCCCTCTTTTTCGGCTAAAAGACTTAGTGAAAATTTAATTATGCCTTGGCATGTGTTTTTCGTACCCATTGGGTTTTTCGAAGGTTCGACGAATCGGAACCTTATTAGTAATTTGTTTTTGTAAACATACTCGAATGGCTCTTGAGGTTTTTTCGAAGGCTGATATTATCGAAGCCTTTAATTTATTCGAGGGTTGATTTTATCGAAGCCCTTTATATTTTGCTTTTGTCGAGGGTAGCCCTATTTAACCGGTTTTTTCAAAGTGTTTGAAGGCCTTTAATTTATGGAGAAAGTCAGACGTCTCCGAGCCGCATTATTTTGGCTGTAGCCGTTTATATGACCGAAGTCTTCGGATATGTCTCTTGGACTTATTTCCCGATAACTTTTCAAACTTGTTCGAAAAGTTAGTCCCCGAGTATATTGGCCTTGGCCATTGTTTCGAGGGGATACCTCTTTGAGGTCTTATGAGTCCGAGTTTTCGATGACTCGGATGTGCTGACTGTCAATGACAATCCCCGAGTATCTCGGGGTTGCATTCGTGCTTTGGCCCTTGAGCCATTTCCCGTAGGATTACAAGTGTAGAGCTCGTATAATAGTAGACTTCTTTGAGACACAAAGTGTTTTTCATATAAATAGAAAGCTTCTTCAAATAATTGACACATGCATACATGTTTTGCCGTCAGGGCTCGATTATTCTATATGGACACGGTTCATCTGACCGTTTGGCCCATTACAAAGTTTTCCTATCGAGGCCCTCTTAAGCGTGAAGTATTTTCCATGAAAATATGATCTCTGAGAGTGATGCCCCCCAGTATTCGAGGTTGATTGAAAAGAAGCCTTGGATACTGTTCGAGTTTTCCTTAGGTAGCATATAATTGTTGCCTCATTAAAAACATTGCCGGTAAAACCCATTTGGGACAAAATCCAGTCTAAGGGAAAAAGAGTGCAACGCATGCTTTAAAACATGAGGCGTTCGTGTAAAAGGGGTGTCTTTGATAGCTTCGATCGAAAATCTGCAATGAATTAGTTTTAAACTCAAATGGACAAAAGGATAAAGTCATACCTTAGCAGTAGTATCGTTTGAGTAATGATACATTCCAATTATTTGGCAGTTGTTCACCTTCCATCGAGCTAATTTTGTAAGATCCTTTACCGACAATTCCGAGGACTCCGTACTGGCCTTCCCTATTCAGGCCCAATTTACCTTAATTCAGGTCTCAAGTATTGAGGGTGACTTTCCGTAGGACTAAGTACCTGATTGTGAAATGTCGAAGATTGGTCCTTCTATTGTAGTACCTTCGATCCTTTTCTTCTGCGCGGCCATCCGAACAAGTGCTGCTTCTCGTTTTCATCTAATAGCTCGAGGCTAGTATTCATAGCCTCGTGATTTGAATCCTCCGATGCATGTCGAAACCTGGTGATGGGTTCTCCGACCTCGACAGGGATAAGGGCCTCAGAGCCATATACCAAAGAAAACGGGGTAGCCCCAATGCTAGACTTCGATGTTGTTCGATATGCCAAAAGAACCTCGGGTAAAACTTCTCTCCATTTCCCTTTTGCATCGTCCAACCTTTTCTTCAAGTTTTGAATGATAGTTTTATTCGTTGACTTGGCCTGTCCATTTCCAGTTGGGTGGTATGGTGTTGATAAGATCCTCTTTATTTTGTGTGCTTCGAGGAACTCCGTCACCTTGCTGCCGATGAATTGTTTTCCATTGTCACATACAATCTCGGCAAGTATCCCGAACCAACATATGATGTGGTCCTAGATTAAGTCAATAACTTCTTTTTCTCTGACCTTCTCGAAGGCCCGTGCTTCCTCCTATTTAGAAAAATAGTCAGTCATAAATAGAATAAACTTAACTTTACCTAGGGCCGTTGGTAGGGGTCCGACTATGTCCATTCCCCATTTCATGAAAGGCCACGGGGATAGAACTGAATGGAGTTGTTCTCCGGGTTGATGGATCATTGGTGCAAATTGTTGGCACTTATCACATTTTTTGACAAATTCCTTAGTATCTTTTTCCATGCTATCCAGTAATACCCTGCTCTGATAACTTTGCGAATCAAAGACTCGGCGCCAGAGTGATTCCCACAAGTGCCTTCGTGGATTTCTTGAAGAACATAATCGATGTCCATTGGCCCCAAACATACCGCCAATGACCCATTGAATGTTCTCCGGTACAATGTTCCATCTTCATCTAATGCAAACCTAGCAGCCTTGGTTCGTAGGGCCCTCGATCTTTGTGAACCGATGGGAGTTTCCCAATCTTCAAATAGTCGATATACTTATCCTCCAGTACCACGTCAAACCTGTTGAATTTATGTCGGCCTGACCCTCTTCAACCACGGACCTCAACAACTGGACGACAGTCCCCGAGACGATGTCATCTTCTTCGATCGAGGATCCCAGATTTGCAAGTGCATCGGCCTCGTTGTTTTGTTCTCGAGGCAAATGATCTAGAGTCCACTCCTTGAAGCGGTGCAAAGTTACCTGTAACTTATCCAAGTACCATTGCATTCTATCCTCTCAAACTTCGAAACTTTTGTTTACTTGGTTTACCACCAATAGAGAATCGCACTTGGCTTCGATGACTTCTGCTCCCAAGCTCTTAGCTAGCTCGAGACCTGCAATCATGGCCTCATACTCGACCTCATTGTTAGTCAATCTAGAAGTTTTGATAGATTGTCTAATGGTATCATCCGTATGGTGGTTTCAAGACAATGCCTAGCCCGGACCCTTTCACATTCGAGGCACCGTCCGTAAAAAGGGTCCATACCCCCGATGATGTACCCTAACATAGCAGGAGTACTTTCTCTACTTCGGGTACGAGGGTTGGCGTAAAATCAACCACGAAGTCAGCTAAAATTTGAGACTTGATTGCGGTACGCGGTTGATATTTGATATCGTACCCGCTAAGTTCGATGGCCCATTTGGCCAGCCGGCCCGATAGCTCGGGCTTATGCAAAACATTTCGAAAGGGGTAAGTGGTTAATACACGTATGGGATGACATTGAAAATATGGCTTTAGCTTTCTAGAAGCGCTTATCAATGCAAGTGCTAATTTTTCTAAGTGAGGGTATCTAATTTCAGCATCTCCTAGAGTTCGGCTTACATAATAAACAGGGAATTACGTACCTTGCTCTTCTCGAATTAGTACCCCGCTTACCGCTATCTCGGACACTGCCAAATATAGGTAAAGTTTTTCATCTACCTTCGGGGTATGAAGCAAAGGCAGGCTCGATATGTATCGCTTTAGTTCCTCCAAGGCTCGTTGGCATTCCAGGGTCCATGCAAAATCCTTTTTCTTTTTTAGCAAGGAAAAGAAACGGTGAGTTCGATCTGACGACCTCGAAATGAATTGTCCCAAAGCAGATATTCGCCCTGTTAGTCTTTGCACGGCCTTCACACTATCTACGATCATGATATCCTCTATGGCCTTGATCTTATCGGGGTTAATTTCAATACCCCGATTCGACACCCTGATTCGACACCATGAACCTGAGGAACTTACCCGAGCGACTCCGAAGGCACATTTCTCCGGTTAAGTTTCATGTTATATTTCCTCAAGATTTTGAATGTTTCCTGTAAATGAGCTAAATGGTCCTCTGCGCGCAGGGACTTAACAAACATATCATCAATATAAAGTTCCATTGTTTTACCTATTTGTTCTTCGAACAGTTTGTTAACTAGGCGTTGGTATGTAGCTCCTGCATTTTTTATCCCGAAGGGCATTACGTTGTAACAATAAGTTCCAAACTTAGTAATAAATGAAGTCTTTTCCTGGTCCTTCGGGTTCACCTGAATCTGATTGTACCCGGAGTAGGCATCGAGAAAAGTTAAGGTCTCGTGGCTGGCCGTAGCATCGATCATTCGATCGATGTTCGGCAACAGGAAAGAATCCTTTGGACATGCTCTGTTCAAGTCCTTATAGTCTACACACATTCTAAGTTTGTTTCCTTTTTTAGGAACTACAACTACGCTGGCTAACCACTTGGGGTATTTTACCTCCCGAATAGACCCTATTTTAAGAAGTTTGGTTACCTCGTCCTTTACGAACGCATGTTTCACCTCGGACTGGGGCCTCCTTTTTTTCTTTACCGGTTTGAACCTGGGGTCGATGCTTAGCCGATGTATGGTGATTTCTGGTGGAATCCCTGTCATATCTTTCTCTCCGACATGTATTCGATCAGTATGACCTGCTCTAACTCCTCGACAGATGACTTGGTTACATCGGACTTTTCGGGAACGACGAAGGTTCGAGGAGTAAGAAAATCCACTTCTTCGTCCTCGATTACCTGTTGCTCCGATTCCGTCGATGCTGGGGACGGTGATTGCTATTTAGCCGCCTGCTTACCTTTGGTGCCCGATTTCTCCGAGTTTGACGGCTCTGGTATCGGCACCACCTCCTCAACTGCAAACATCTCCTTTACAGCATGTTGCTCCCCGTAAATCGTTTTCACTCCATCCTCCGTTGGGAACTTCATCATCTGGTGCAGAGTTGAAGGTACTGCCCTCATGTTACGTATACATGGTCTCGCGAGGAGCGCGTTTGTCACGACCCCAAAACCGGCCCGGTCGTGATGGCGCCTATCGTGAAACTAGGCCAGCCGACACTTTCCAAAATAGTTCAACATTTCATTTAAAGCATAAATAATACCATTTTAAACCGAAATTCTACAAAAGATATAAAGTCAAAACCAAAACAAAAGCGAAAAAAAATAACAGCCCGACGTCGGGTGTCAGTAAGTCATGAGCAATACTACATTTGTTCCGAAACACAACTAGACCAAAATAGTCTGAAATATCCAAAATATACTAGAAGGAAGATAAAGAAGGAGGAAGGCGGGACTGCGAACGTCGGGCAGCTACCTCGCTATCTCCGGTGAAATCTACGTCTGGAACAGTCAACAGCCGCTACCGTGGCCTGAGATACCTGGATCTGCACACAAGGTGTAGGGGGTAACGTGAGTACACCAACTCAGTAAGTAACAAGTCCAAACAATGGACTGATAGGTAGTCACGAACTAAACCTCAGCAATTACAACACATTTAAATTGTACAGAAAAGTAGGCATGCTAGCAATTCAATATTTTTAACTTGACAGTAAAGAAAAGTGCTAATTCAAACAATGTAAAGTATAAAGCTCAGTAAAACTCTACATGTCAATGCCAGAAATGAATGAAAATGCACCATGTGTTTCCACTCTCAAGTGCTCAACCACCCGGTACCGCATATGGTCATCCGGCCTAGGGAAATCCATCCCGGAATAATCCACTGCGGCGTGCAGCCCGATCCCATGCTGTCACTCATAATCAGGCTCTCGGCCTCACTCAGTCAACACTCTCCAGTCTCACACACACGGGCTCACAATGCCAGTAATCCAGCCCGAAACAATGATATGATGTGCCAAATAACAATAGCCGAGACTGAGACATGATACGATATGCATGAATAAGAATGAGTACAGAATACAAGTGAAGCTAATGATAAGACAAAAAGAAACGACCTCTCGGGTCTCACAGTATCGGCGTGAAGCCTTTAACATGATAATTAGCATGATTTATAGCTCATTAACTTAATCACATAATCACTACCCAGGTATCAGCAAGAAAGAGACACTAAGCGGTGTTGATACCCAATTTTTCCCCTATCTATTTTTATACTCAAAATATTCTCAAAATAACATGTACATGCATATATAAGTATGCCCAAGAATTTTTGACATTTTTCTAATTTTTAAAGCTTTTAAAAATCATTTTTATTTTTTTGTTTTAACAGTACAAAACCCAATAATTATTCCCAAAATTATCATTTTGGTGAATAATTTATTTCCATCTTCCTATTTACATCACAATATAATTAAGGTAATTTTTTGCATATTTTTTTTATAAATCTATTTGATATTTTAAGCTAAAATTGCATAAAATTACAATTATAGCCTATATTGCGATTAATAGCATCTTACAATTATAAAATTACTCCCAGTATTTTTAAATTAACATTTATATATTATTAATTAATTCAGTGCTTTTAATTTATTTTTAAAAATCGTTTTAACTATTTTAATCAAATTAAAAGGGGAGAAATTGGCTATTTAATACATAGCCCATTGCGTTTCAATTATAGCCATATTAAACCCCCAATTTAAACTCAATTTTACCGGCCCAAATCCTAAAATCGACCCAACCCTGACCCAATTCATAATACCCGACCGGATCCCCTCTTTAATCACAGCCGTTGATCTAAAAGATCAACGGCTCAAATTAAACCTTTCCTTTTTAATTCACCGACTACCCCCAATCCTAATTCATTTCCACCCTTCAACCGCCCTTGAATCCCCAAATTCTCTCAAGGTTCTTCGGAACCCTAGCCTCCCCCTACCTTGTTCCACCGTGTTTTCACCAGAGTTCATGGCTTCTCAGGCCATGGACAACCTATACTCACCTCCTACGGCTCCTACATGCCTGTTTCTCGAAGGTTCGAGGCCAGGCCTCGAGGGTCTTCACTCAGACCTTCACCGATTCGAGGATTCCGGCCATCTCCAGCCTTGCTCCGGTGGCTCTTGGTCTTCTGAGCCTGATTCTGACCTCATCCGACTTAGATCGGACATTTTCGAAGCCTTTCTCATTCTAGGGTTCATCTGAAACCCTAACTATCGAGGTTCTCTCCGATTATTTTTAGATCTGTTATATGTTTGCAATATTGCTTAAGTTTCTTAAATGTTTTCTCCATTTTCTTTCAAAAAGTTACTTCTTTTTCGATTAGGGTTTCTGGAAAAGATTTTTGAAAATGTTTCTGACTCTTCCTCTTCTTCTTTTCTTGGTGAATCGATCCCTGCTATGTTCTTATTTGCTCTTTTCTGACTCGGTTCAATCGAACAAGGCTTTCAACTTGGTTCTTTTACTGGCTGTTTTACTGATTCCCTTTCCTTGTTTTCACAAATCAAGTACCACTAGACTTTTACCTTAAATAGTTTTTATGTATTTACCCTTTATTGTACTGCTTGGAAAAATATTCTGATTGACCCTTTCCTTAATTATCTTTACCCGTTGGAAATCAAAATCCCTTAATTGAAGGGAAATTGATTTTCAAGGTTATTTTCCTTACCTTTTCTTACTTACTTGCTGCACTATAAAAAGGGCCTTCCCTTCTATACTTTTAACAATCCTCATTCACTGATTTTTGAATCACAAACTCTCTTGCACTCTTTACTCTCTTCTGAGATCTTTTGCATTGCTTGCTCGCAATTTGGCTAACCAAAGCTTCTGCTTTTCATTTATTTTTCTGAAACTGGTATGTCCTACTTTTGATTCTAGCATCAACTCCAATGTGTTTATTTACAAGCTTTTATGCCCATGCCTACTTTACTGCTTTGTAGAGTTCAACTTTAAAGTAATACTTATGTCTTGCTATTTGTTGCTGCAATGAATCCCTATCCCCATCCCCCTTTTATGTGCTTGGGCTGTAGTTTAAGACATGGCAATATACAAAGTTATTGTCATGGATTAAAACTGGGTCCTTTGGATCCTAACCTCTTTCAATTTCCCATACCCCCATTCCCTTATGTGTATTGAGTTAAGGTATAGCCTGGCAACATCCAAGTTGCTGTCCAGGGCTGAACCTGACCTTCAAAAGGTCCTAACTCTTTAATTTTTAAGCTGACCGGCTGGTCAGGGGTGTGCCAGCATTCCAGTTGCTGGGCATGACCACCAGCCTGCCCTGGCTCCCCCTAATTCCCTTTCATTGCACTTACACTTACTCCTAGTCTCTAAGTTCTGCCCCCTCGTATGAGCCTTGCCTTGGGACCTTGAGCTCCCTCTGAACTTGGACATTTGAGGGCTGGCCCTTCCACACTGCACTATGTTCTTAACTCTGCAATGATATTTGGGGTGTAAGCATTGCCTGGAATTCTTGAAGTTCCTTGGAACTTTGACACATCCCAAATAAGAGAAAGGCTTTGAAATCCGATCCTGGAAGTTGGTTTATCTCATATTATTAGACTTTGAGTCTGGATTAGGCTGATTAGGTGTAGATGTAATCACTGATGTAATTTTATTATTCCTTCTGATTCGCTTGGTCTGTAATAAGCTTTGTAAATAACTTTATAATAACTACTGGGGTATAGTGAAAGGGGATGGGACTGAATGCATGCCAAAGGGGTAGAAATCATGTCTATAAGATATTTACTCTTTAAAATTCTGCATCTTCACATAGAAATCATGTCTATAGGATATTTACCCTTTAAAATTCTGCATCTCACATAGAATCATGTTCATAGGATCATTACTTTCAAACTCTGCATTTTCACATAGAAATCATGTCTATAGGATATTTACTCTTTAAAATTCTGCATCTCGCCTAGAAACCATGTTCATAGGGTTATCACTTTCAAAGCCTACATTTTTCACAACGATACCATGCCCATAGGTTTTCTGCACTTTGTAATAATACCATGGCAATAAATCGATAATGAAGCTCTACATATTGAATAGATAATATGCCTATAGGACTTCCTGCACTTTGCATATGCATTTGTCATTAGGCAAGCCTGCTTATAGGAGTTAAAATAACTCATTACATATAGATGACCTGCCTATAGGATCTCTGCTCAAAATCAGTTACACCTAGAAAGCATGCCTATAGGAACCATCAACTTAATCAGAATCGCCACTTGTTCCTAAGTTTAAAATCAGTGGCAATTTGTTTAACACTCGTACAGCTTATAACTAATGACTTTTTGCAATCAGTTATTCCTCCGTCCCTGGATTAATAGATATCATGCCTATAGGCCCTGTTTAACATACAAATATTTAGGTAATTAATCAACTGTCAGTTTTCGACAACTACATCTAAGCAGGACTAATTTGGACTCCCTATCTGGGAAATATGTGGTAAATCAATTCTTCCTGCGCTAATTTTAATTAATCACCTAAATAGTATGTGTAAGATGGCTATACAATTCGTTTCTTTAAGTGAGGAGGCCTACTTGAGCCTTTAATTGTTCTTATTCCCCATTAACTGCTTTATGTGTTTTGTTTGTCGCCCTAGAATTTTGTCCTTTTAAAACCCCTGAAAAGCCAAGCTCCCTCCCTTTTAGGATTAGTAGTCCTAAATGCCTCCGGGACTGATAGGTGGGCCGGGTAATAGCATGCAGTAGGTAACGATACCATTCCGCGCTTAAATACCTTAACGGGGTGGGAAGGGTAGACATGGAGATGATGATCACATGATAACGCTATGCGTACGATTGATTACCGGTGTTGTGTGGATGATCCATGTGTTTTACAAACCTAGGACCCCCTTTCCTTTATGTGACTTTGTTTAATATCAATAAAATTCTGTCTTTTCAACTACCCAAAACCCCTCTTTAATTTTACTGCATTATTCCTTTTCCCCTAAATTTTTCTTCTTTGTTTATTCAATGTCTTGATTAATTTTCTGCATTTAGACCCTCCCTCAAACAAATTGTAGATCATCTAGACCTTGATTCCAACATGCTTGTTACGTATCTATTTGTAACCCTTATGTGTGAAGTTATTTGTATACTTATTTGCATTAAAGTCACAACATAGCATGGCCGGGTGTCACACCTCCTTTTTTACTACACCCCCCCGGAAGAGGTATAAAAAAAAGGAGTTTTTCCAATTAAAGGATAATCGAAACGGGATTCATTTTATTAAGAGATTCAGAGTCGCCACCTGGGAGATTTATGGTATCCCAAGTCACCGGTTTGAATTCTGAATCGAGGAAAAGGTTTGACTCTGTTTAACAACCGCGAACCAGAAATCCGGGTAAGGAATTCTGTTAACCCGGGAGAAGGGGTTAGGCACTCCCGAGTTCCGTGGTTCTAGCACGGTCGCTCAACTGTTATAAGTGGCATAATATCTGATTTTAGTACATGTTCAAACCTATGTGCATTTTCAGAATTATTTAACCGCTTTTAATTAAAAAAAATTTAAGCAAGTGAATGTCGTTTAAAAACGTGTTTTTGGATCACGTCACATGAAATGCACCCGGATCCTCGATACATTTTTATTCAACGTTTTGGGATTTGGATTTGGGTCACATTAAATGCACACCCGAGTTTAGGAAGGTAAAATTATTAAAGAACGCGCCTAAAGCGACTAACGTGTTATTAACTTTGTGGTAGGCCATGAAAATTCGCTAAATGGTACGCCCCGAATTCTAAATATTTTAATATAAATTTTAAAAGAGGGCCACGCAATTTATGAGTTTTGTTTGGCGTGGCGCACCTCATTTTATTTAAAGGCCATCCTAAAGAGACTATTGTTTTCTAGTATGGAATGTCTCTAAAAGGGCCCTAATTGATTAACAATATGGATTGCTATTAGTTAAAGTAATTAAGAACTTTGGGCCTCAAGTTCAAGTCAACACTTGAACAAGAGGCAAACCTCTTAACTCAAGCATGCTACTTAACTAGAAGGCCCAAACCCTACCATTTAATTCATAGTTTCAATAATGAAATGGGATTTTCAGCATGTTGGGCTTCGAAGCCAGCCCAAGAAGAAAGAAGATCTGTCCTATCAGCTTATGAAAAGTTGTCCAGCATTGGGCCTCAATACAAGCCTAATTTAGAGAGGCCCTGAACGATCCACAATTAGGAAAAATATATTAGTTCACAAGGTGGGTGGTACTTGGGCTGGTTATTATTCAACATGGACCCAAATCTCAATTAAACAAACGGCTTGGGCTCATAGATGAGCCCCAAATCCAATGCTAATTCTAATTTGGATCAGAAAGATATTGGTTTAAACCACAGCTGGGCTTAACAACTTCTGTAACGAATAAACAACTACTAATGAACTTAATCACTGCTAAATTTAAATTCAAGTTTCACTGGAAAATTTCATAAATCACAAACAGGCTTAATAATTCTGCAGCGAATGAACAACTGCTAAATGGACTGAATCACTACTAAATTTAAACTCAAATTTTACTGGAAAATTTCACATTCACATGCTGACCATATGCTAACCGTCGAACTAAATCATTCATTTTGATTTCAATCCTTAACACGACCTTTAACTTCATTCAATATATATTGCAACACTTGCTTAGGGTCTGGAACTAGAAATAACTAATGAAATGTTCAGTCACCAAATCCATATGAATCTAACTGAATTTTTTTAACGAAACAGTCCAGTTATACAGTCCTTCAAATGTCCCAATATGCTACTGAATCTTAACGGTTTCAAACAAGTTTAAGGACAAACACAGCCCTAGAATATGACTAAAACAGTTCTATACTACCAGATCTAACAGCTTGAACAAAATAAAAATAACAGAATTGGATAAGAGAAAAAAAACTCCGGACAGCTCGTGATTAAAATCATTTCTTCATTCACACATTCCACAAACTCGTGCCATTTACTAGTTAGATGAATACCTGGAATTTGAGCAAAACAAGAGAAAATTGAGGATCAGCTAGGCAGCAACAACAAACAGCAATCAACAATAGCTTGAAATCATTTTTTAGCTCAGGAAATGGTGTCAAGCAGCCAGGGAATAGTTTCAAACGAGCAACACCAGTAAGCACCCAAACCAAGCTCGAAGGAACCAAATTAAACTTGAAAATAACCCCAGGAGCCTCTAAAACCTCGACTACTAAAAGCAAAAGGAAAACTTAAGCCATTTTCAACCTTGGGTGAGCTAGTGATTTGATTTAGAACTCGGAAAATTCAGATACACCCTAGAAAAATTCAATGGAACAGTAGATTTTTCCAGATTGAGCCACCTCCAATTTGAGAGTTTTTTTTATGCCTCGCCTCTCTCTTTCAGCCATAAGTAACAGTGCCTTTATAGGAAAGTTACTAGGGCAACTTCAGATTTTAAGTTTTCCCTTTTTAGTCCTTTTTTAGTTTAGCTTTTGCTTTAAAAACTTAAGGTCCTGACTTGCTACCCAAGTTACACCACTTAAATCCTGAAATTCAAATTGGAACCCCCAATCTAGGAGGTTCTAGGGGCTTCTATTTTCAGTTACTGCAGGATTCCTTAATTGAAAATACCCAGTATGCCCTTGATTACCCATGAATATTACCTAAAATTATTAACCTAGGTTACACTAAACCCAAACCAACTATACCAACCCCTTTAACTTGGTCAATGTTGACCGTGGTTAATTTCAAGGGCTTTGGATTATTCAGCAACAACCAAACGACATTCAATTAAAACAAAAACCCCAAAATTGGATAGCAAATCCACACTCTATTTTCAAGCTTGTATTAACTACTAGAATCAGAATTAAAAGCTACTATTATCACTTATCAGTCAAACAGAAAAAGAAAACAAACAAAATTAATCAATAAAGCAGAACTAAGCTACATCAGTTATGAACAGAGAAGAAAATAAAAAACTTAAAAAAAACAATCGGAGAAAACCGGCAAGCAAAAATCAATGCACAAACTAGATTAAAATTCACATGCAAGGTGGAATAAAATAAAACTAAGAAAACTTACCAATTAAACTCGAACACAACTGACCTTCCAATTTCAACCGCGAGATAATGTCAATCAACTGTTCTTTATCAAGAACAGCCAAATGCCATTATCCCTTGGTGAAATTGAGCCTAAAACCTATGAAAGCTGGAGAAGAAGCCTCGCAGAATCAAAAATCTATGTTGGACTCTTAGGGCTTAATTTTCGATTTAATGTTCGAGGATCTTGAGGGTATTTGAAGGGAATAGGTTGTGGATTTGGCATGAGGGTGCTTTGGTGGTCTTGTGGTATTTATTTGGTAGGGTTTGACAATGGGGCCGCACCTCAAGGTGGAGGAGAACAGGGGCGGCGGGCTAGGGTTTCGAAGTTTCGAGGGATTCTGGTGGGATTTGGATAGAAATGATGGTTGATTCATGTTGAGTAAAAGGAGAGGGGGCTGTGGTATGAGTTTGGTGACGATTGGCCACCGGCCGCCGGTGGAGGTGATTGGAGTTTTGAGGCGGCTTCACTAGGGTTTCTGTGGAGGGGGTGAGCGAGAGAGACGATGAGGAGGGGGGTGAAGGAGATTCGGACATATATATACCTATTAGTCCCCACTTAAGAGCCGTTGGATTTAATTACCTCGACGGCTGAGATCTGAAGTTGATTAAACGGGGTCGTTTTGGCTTAGTGGGGGCAGACCGGGTTTGGGTGTAATTTGGGCCGGATATTTGGGGGGAAATTTGGGCGGGTATTGGGGTTTTGGCTTGGGCTGGGCATCAAAGACCAAAGATTAGCTC
This sequence comes from Nicotiana attenuata, assembly GCF_001879085.1. Taxonomy (NCBI): domain Eukaryota; kingdom Viridiplantae; phylum Streptophyta; class Magnoliopsida; order Solanales; family Solanaceae; genus Nicotiana; species Nicotiana attenuata. The sequence continues at coordinate 7,233,726 of NC_031998.1, forward strand.
AATTTTAATTAAAGACTCAATTATTTTGATTTTGTTTTTGCTTTTTCTTTTCATATTAAAACAAAACTACAATTAAACCTAAAAAAAATTAAATTAACCCCCTAATTATATTAAGCTATAATTAATAAACCAACCTACTAATAAAAATGCTAATTTAAAGAAAACTAATAAAATTCAAAGCTAAAATTCAAACCAAGCAAAATCAAATCAATTTTTTGTGATTTTTGTATTTTTGTAAAATCCTAGTCACTAATTAATATAAAAATATGTAAAATTAAAAATGCAAATGCAATATATTTTTGTATTTTTCGTTAATTGAAAATGACATAAGCATGCACAAACAAATGCAAATAATTAACAAAAAAAAATCTCACGAAAATCCACAAAATTGCAAACACTGAAAGAAGCTATTTATTTTGAATTTACGGGAATAATTCATATAGGGCAAAAATCACGTGCTCACAGCTGCCCCTCTCTGCTCGGAAACACGAAGAGTTTTCGTGCAAAGACAAGTGAGCGGATACGAGCGATTTTTGCCCGTTTGAATACTCCGTGTGAAGCATTTTGAAAAGTTTGACCGCACCCTGCTTCTGAGGTTGCCTACATATCCTTGGCTAAAAAGGAATCAGGTCAGTGTAGTTCGGGAAGGTTTGGTAGCTGGGACTACCATGAACCTGTGATTTCACTGTTGCTACTGCTACTGCTTACTGAACCCTCTTATTACACCATGTCAAAATGAAAAGAAGCTAGACTAAGCTATGATCTATGAATTACAAAAGTCCTATCTATGTCTTCAATCTTGCTCTTGTAGTTCTTGTTGCCTTGTTAACTTGCATTTCTTCCAGTGGAATTCCTTTCTTGTCGCCTTGAATTGTGACCTGAGATGCTTCGCCATTTCTCCTAGTGATGCTTGACTACTAAGACTTGAAGCATATGCCTCTTTTCTCCATGCGGGCTCCCGATTACTAAAACCTGAAATAAATGCCTCTGTTCTCCAGGCGGGCTCCTGATTGCTAAAACATGAAATAAAGGCCTCTGTTCTCCAGGTGGGCTCCTGACTGCTAAAACCTTGAAATAAATGCCTCTGTTCTCCAGGCGGGCTCCTGATTGCTAAAATTTGAAATAAATTTGAAATAAATGCCTCTGTTCTCCAGGCGGGCTCCTGATTGCTAAAACTTGAAATGTATTCCCTTGTTCTCCAGGTGGGCTCCTGATTGCTAAAACTTGAAATGTATTCCCTTGTTCTCCAGGTGGGCTCCTGATTGCTGAACTTGAAATGTATTCCTTTGTTCTCCAGGTGGGCGCCTGATTGCTGACACTTGAAATGTATTCCCTTGTTCTCCAGGTGGGCGCCTGATTGCTGAACTTGAAATGTATTCCCTTGTTCTCCAGGTGGGCGCCTGATTGCTGACACTTGAAATGTATTCCCTTGTTCTCCAGGTGGGCGCCTGATTGCTGAACTTGAAATGTATTCCCTTGTTCTCCAGGTGGGCGCCTGATTGCTGAACACTTGAAATGTATTCCCTTGTTCTCCAGGTGGGCGCCTGATTGCTGAACATGAAATGTATTCCCTTGTTCTCCAGGTGGGCGCCTGATTGCTGAACTTGAAATGTATTCCCTTGTTCTCCAGGTGGGCGCCTGATTGCTGAACATGAAATGTATTCCCTTGTTCTCCAGGTGGGCGCCTGATTGCTGAACTTGAAATGTATTCCCTTGTTCTCCAGGTGGGCGCCTGATTGCTGAACATGAAATGTATTCCCTTGTTCTCCGGGTGGGCGCCTGACTTCAACATAACAAACAAACAAAGAGAATTTTCTGCCCCAGTTTGGTGGATGGGCACATCATGTTATCAAGTACAACTAAAAGTTTGAAAGCTAAAATTTGAATTGTGCTTCCCTTGTTCTCCAGGTGGGTGCCTGATTGCTGACACTTGAAATGTATTCCCTTGTTCTCCAGGTGGGCGCCTGATTGCTGAACTTGAAATGTATTCCCTTGTTCTCCAGGTGGGCGCCTGATTGCTGAAACTTGAAATGTATTCCCTTGTTCTCCAGGTGGGCGCCTGATTGCTGAACTTGAAATGTATTCCCTTGTTCTCCAGGTGGGCGCCTGATTGCTGAAACTTGAAATGTATTCCCTTGTTCTCCAGGTGGGCGCCTGATTGCTGAACTTGAAATGTATTCCCTTGTTCTCCAGGTGGGCGCCTGATTGCTGAACTTGAAATGTATTCCCTTGTTCTCCAGGTAGGCGCCTGATTGCTGACACTTGAAATGTATTCCCTTGTTCTCCAGGTGGGCGCCTGATTGCTGAAACTTGAAATGTATTCCCTTGTTCTCCAGGTGGGTGCCTGATTGCTGAAACTTGAAATGTATTCCCTTGTTCTCCAGGTGGGCGCCTGATTTCAACAAAGATAGACAAAACAAAGAAAATTTCCTGCCCCAGTTTGGTAGCTGGGCACATATGTGAGCGTTAAACTGAATCGTATTGCCAAATGTCACTATGAATTTGAAAGCTAGGTCCTATTATCCAGGTAGGTCCTGAAAACTCTTAACAAAACAACAATTTTACATCTAAGCTATATCTTTTAAAGGTATGACTTCCACTATATCTTGTTATCCAAGCAGACCTTGAACTACGTCCCATTATCCAGGAGGGTCTTGAAAACTTCTAATTTTGAATCCTATCTTAAGCATGCAAACTTGGAAACCAACTTATATTACTTTGGGGTACATTTATGCTAAATTATGCTAATCATGATTGTTTTGAGATTTAAACTAAGTCCCATTTTCCAGGAGGGTCCTGAGAGTTTATGGTCAAACCTGTTTTGGTGCTTGCTTTATCCCTTAAGGAGGGTTTCTCCGAAACCAACGAAAACTTTCTGCCAATGTTTCAATCAAAGAAAAACCTTGTCAGTTTAAAAATGGTGGTTAGTTGATGGCATTCTCCTGAAGACATCTCTGCTGCTGTGTTTTGCCTCGCCTTGCTTCTTGAACTTGCCTTGAACCGCTTTGACTTCCTGACAGACTTTCAAAATCCCCATGACTTTTGATGACCCAAGCGTTCTATCTCATCCTGTTGTTTTACATTTCTGTCCCCTTTATCTGAAACTTTGCCTTTCCTCACAAAACTATCTCGCCAATTCACCGACGAAACCTTCGATGATCCTTTGTGTCTTACTTTGCATTTTGACATCTTTGATATATTCCGGCCCTGTTGTGCTTTGCAACTGGGAAACTGGTAGTTAGCCTTGACATCCCTTCTTCTTTATTTCGAACAAGACCGACATTGAAACATCTTAAAGAACAAACCTCAAAAAGAATGAAATGCAATGACCTTGAGAGTTAAGGATAAAGAGAATCCAAAACCGGACGATTTATAAAAGGAAAGACAAGAAAAGAGACTTATCTGAGTGGAACAGCTGTTGCCATTGATCATGCCATGCATTTCTGACTAACCGACCCAATCTGTCCAACCAAATCAACTTTCAATTGCCACACTTTGTTGCCCCAGAATTCCATAACCTGATTTCTTCAACCCAAACCTTAACCTTGTTCATCCTGCAGTGTCTTGAACAGCTTTCAACCATAGACTCATCTCATTTGATTTCTCTCAACTCACTTTTGCCTTATGGTGCCCGTGAGGGTTTTCACCAATAAGACTCTCTCATTTTTCATTTCTCTCAGCTCACGTCGCCTTACGCTGCCCGTGAGGGTTTTCACCAATAAGACTCTCTCATTTTGGATTTTTCCTGCTTGAACCAGAGTGTTGCCCCTGACATGAATTACCTTTACCCGCTTGACTCGGCATTTCTTGAAGACTGATCGGAAGGTCTTTCTTTGGACCGTAATGTGGGCTTTTGGATAGGGTTAGAAAGAAAGGGTATCAAAGGCTCAAAACAATTCGACATGGGTTCAAAATTACAACTTTCGGAATCAACTTTCTTACAACCACCACAACTTCTGCCCCAGTTTCTTTCTTGGGGACTTTTGGATTTTTATTTTGGTGTGACTGAACCTCAGAGGGAGGCTGCCTACGTACCCTTTCGGGATCAAGTCAAACGTAGTTCAGGTCATAGAAATTACTTTGTTGTTGTGATTTCTCTTTTCTTTTCTTCCTCTTTCTCTTCTTTTCGTTTCTTTTCATTTCTTTTCTTTTCTTTTCCAGCTTTTTCTTTTCCCCTTCTTTTTCTTTTCTTTTTTCTTCTTTTTTTTTCTTTTTTTTTTCTTCTCTCACTCTTTCACTTTTTTTTCTTTTCTCTTTTCCCTTGACTTATCTTTCACGCTTGTGTTTCTGATCTTTGCTATTGATCCCGAAAGAGGGGTATGAAAGAAAATGAATAAGACTCAAAAGGGGGTAACAAAGGATAAAGTGTTTGGATAGCAGAACAAAATGCCTTCGTCATTCCAATCTTCAAAACATGCCAAGTAAAAACAAATACAATTAAAACAAAGAAAATCATACATAATATCTCTTGACTGCATCAGAGTTGATAGCCATTTCTACACATTTTCCTTCCACATCCGTCAAATATAATGCGCCATTGGACAACACTCTGGTTACAACAAATGGCCCCTGCCAGTTTGGGGCGAACTTTCCTTTTGCTTCGGCCTGATGAGGTAAGATACGTCTCAACACCAACTGCCCTACTTCAAACTTCTGCGGACGCACCTTCTTGTTGTATGCCCTCGCCATTCTCTGTTGGTACAACTGTCCATGACATACTGCTGCCAATCTCTTTTCATCAATCAAACTTAGTTGCTCAAAACGGGCTTTGACCCATTCAACATCATCAATTTCCGCCTCGGCGATAATCCGAAGGGACGGGATTTCAATCTCTGCGGGTATTACTGCCTCAGTACCGTACACCAATGAATAAGGAGTCGCCCCTACTGAAGTGCGGACAGTAGTGCGGTAACCTAACAATGCGAAAGGTAGTTTCTCATGCCATTGTCTGGACCCTTCCACCATTTTTCGAAGTATTTTCTTGATGTTCTTGTTGGCTGCTTCAACTGCTCCATTTGCCTTAGGGCGATATGGGGTGGAATTGCGGTGCGTAATCTTAAACTGCTGACATGTCTCCGTCATCAGGTGACTGTTGAGGTTGGCACCATTGTCCGTGATGATTACCTTCGGAATCCCGAACCGACAGATGATATTCGAATGCACAAAATCGACCACTGCTTTCTTGGTCACAGATTTGAAAGTTTTCACCTCAACCCACTTAGTGAAATAATCAATGGCTACCAGAATAAACCTGTGCCCATTTGACGCTGCTGGCTCGATTGGCCCAATGACATCCATTCCCCAAGCAACGAAGGGCCATGGTGCCGACATTGTATGCAATTCAGATGTTGGAGAATGAATCAAATCTCCATGTACCTGACATTGATGACACTTGCGCGCGAACTGATGCAATCCCGTTCCATAGTAAGCCAATAATAACCTGCTCGGAGAACCTTCTTTGCCAATACATATCCACTCATATGCGGTCCACAAACTCCCGCATGTACCTCGGTCATGATGACTATAGCCTGCTTAGCATCTATGCATCTTAGTAAAACAAGATCTGGAGTTCTTTTATACAACACTCCTCCACTGTAGAAAAATCTACTTGCCAAGCGTCGAATCGCTCTCTTTTGATCCCCTGTGGCCTGTACTGGATATACTCCCAGCCTGAGGTATTCCTTGATATCATGGAACCACGGCTCACCATCAAGTTCTTCTTCCACCATGTTACAATAGGCATGCTGATCTCGGACCTGAATCTGCAAAGGGTCCACATAAGCCTTATCTGGATGATGCAACATTGACGCCAAAGTAGCCAAAGCGTCGGCAACTTCATTATGAATCCTTTGGATATGCCTGAAATCTATTGATTGAAACCGTTGACAAAGATCATGCAAACATTGCCGGTACGGTATGAGCTTCAAATCTCGTGTCTCCCATTCCCCCTGAATCTGGTGCACCAAGAGATCTGAGTCACCTATGACCAAGATTTCCTGGACACCCATGTCTATAGCCAATCTCAAACCCAAGATACACGCCTCGTATTCAGCCATGTTATTGGTGCAATAGAAACAAAGTTGATCTGTAACAAGGTAGTGTTGCCCTGTCTCAGAAATAAGTACTGCTCCTATCCCGACGCCTTTGGTATTGGCAGCCCCATCAAAGAACATTTTCCATCCTGGCTTCTCAACCTGTTCTAATTCATCGACATGCGTTACCTCTTCATCAGTGAAGTATGCCTTCAAAGGTTCATATTCTTCATCTACTGGATTCTCGGCCAAATGATCAGCCAACGCTTGTGCTTTCACTACAGTCCTGGTCACATAGACAATGTCGAATTCCGTGAGCAAGATCTGCCACTTTGCGAGCCTCCCTATGGGCATGGGCTTCTGAAAAATATACTTTAACGGGTCCAACCAAGAGATGAGATAGGTGGTATAGGATGACAAGTAATGTTTCAATTTCTGCGCTACCCAAGTTAAGGCACAACACGTCCTCTCAAGTTGAGTGTACTTCACCTCGTAAGATGTGAACTTCTTGCTGAGGTAATAAATTGCCTGCTCTTTCTTCCCCGTGATGCCATGTTGCCCCAATACACAGCCAAAAGAGTTATCCAAAACTGTCAGATAAAGAATCAAGGATCTTCCCGGCTCCGGCGGGACCAACACAGGTGGATTGGCAAGATATTCCTTAATCTTGTCAAATGCTGCCTGACATTCATCGGTCCATCTGACTGCATCATCCTTCTTTAACAGCTTAAAGATAGGCTCACAAGTCGTCGTGAGCTGAGCAATGAACTTGCTGATATAATTTAACCTTCCAAGCAAGGTCATCACCTCTGTTTTGTTCTTTGGCGGCGGCAGCTCTTGAATGGCTTTGATCTTGGACGGGTCTAACTCAATACCGCGTCGACTTACCACGAACCCCAGCAGTTTCCCAGACGGGACACCAAATGCACACTTCGCCGGATTAAGCTTGAGGTTGTATCTGCGGAGCCTCTGAAAAAACTTCCTCAGGTCCTTGACATGGTCACACTGCTTCCTTGACTTTATGATCACGTCGTCCACGTAGACCTCAATTTCCCGGTGTATCATGTCATGAAACATGGTGGTCATCGCCCTTATATATGTTGCTCCTGCGTTCTTTAAACCAAATGGCATGACCCTATAGCAGTATGTTCCCCAGGGCGTGATAAATGCCGTCTTTTCTGCATCTTCCTCATCCATCAAAATCTGGTGATAACCCGCATAGCAATCCACGAAGGAACCAATCTCATGTTTTGCACAATTATCAATTAAGATGTGGATGTTCGGCAGTGGGAAGTTGTCTTTTGGACTCGCCTTATTGAGATCACGGTAATCAACGCACACTCTGGTCCTTCCATCCTTCTTTGGCACAGGCACAACATTGGCTAACCAGGTGGGATACCGCGTGACCCGGATGACCTTTGCCTCAAACTTCTTGGTGACCTCTTCTTTGATTTTTACACTCATATATATTTTAAATTTCCTTAGCTTCTGTTTGACAGGCGGGAATGCTGGGTCGGTGGGTAATTTGTGGACCACCAAGTCAGTGCTTAAACCCGGCATATCGTCATATGACCATGCAAAAACATCTTTGTACTCAAGCAATGTTTTAATTATCTCTTCTCTGAGCTGTGGTTCCAGATGGACACTTATTTTCGTTTCCCGTACATTATCCTGATCCCCTAAGTTGATTGCTTCTGTGTCATTCAGGTTAGGTTTAGGTTTTTCTTCAAAGTGACTTAATTCTTTACTGATTTCCTCAAAAGCTTCCTCATCATCATATTCTACTTCGTCATCACACTCAATTTCTTGTATTATTATTTCGGAGTTAGATTGGCATTTAAGACTGGGCCGAAGACTCCTCATGCATGACATATCACTGAAACCAGCATAAAAGGGACTGTACAAGAAGGAAAAGAAAGACAAAAATAAAAACTATCAGGAATGAGAAAGGAAATTGCATTTCATTAAAATTTAAGATAACAAGGTTTAACTCATCCAAACGGACGGAACATAACATCCGAATTACAACCTTGGAAATAATCCAGATTAAACTGAAAGGAAATCAAAACTAACTACCAAGACTCCCTCCGGGTAGGAAGGGGAGTTGCTTCCCAATTGTTAAGCTTTGCCTGGGGCCCCACGAACTGAACATCTGCCTTGCTTGGACCTTCTCCGGCCTCCAACACATTCACCTCATCAAACAGCTTTTCAAACCTCTCGATCAGCTCCTTGTCGGGATCAATCACACAACTGGGCATTGTTGTTGCTAGGCGCTTCTTAGTACCAGGCCTGACAAAGGAATGGGAAAGGCGGGGAATAGGTTTTGGAAGGGTCCATGCTTTCTTTTTCATCTTTCTAGCTCGCCTTATGTCCGCAGCAGTGGGCTGGAAGCCTAAACCAAAAGTATCCAGGTTTCCAGGAAGAGATACTGGCTGTATGATACCTTGCAAAGAAGCACCCAAGCCTTTTCCAGGTACGAATCCGTTCTTCAGCATTTCCGACGCAACCATGACGGATGCAGCAGCTACCTTTGGCACAGGAATACACTCCCCTTCCGGGATTTTTTCAACCGATACCATGTCAAAGACTTGATAAACCCATGGACCTTTGTCGTCCTCAGCTTCTATGAAAGGCACAATGGCACTACCCAGAGCACACGAACTATCTTCCCCATGTACCACAATCTCTTGCCTGTCCCACTCAAATTTGACCATCTGGTGCAGGGTTGATGGCACTGCTTTTGCTGCATGGATCCAGGGTCGGCCTAACAGAAGATTGTAAGAAACGGCCACATCGAGCACCTGGAACTCCATAGCAAATTCGACCGGTCTTATCATCATTTCCAACACTATATCCCCAACTGAGTCCTTTCCCCCTCCATCAAATCCTCGCACGCAAATGCTATTCTTGTGGATTCTCTCATTGTCCACCTTTAATTTATCCAGGGTGGAGAGAGGGCAGATGTTTGCACTAGACCCGTTGTCAATCAGCACCCGGGTGACCACAGAGTCTTCACATTTCACCGTGGGGTAGAGTGCCCTATTATGCTCAGTGCCTTCCAAAGGCAGCTCATCATCAGAGAATGTAACCCTGTTAACTTCGAAAATCTTGTTTGCTATTTTCTCTAGGTGGTTCACAGAGATCTTATCCGGAACATGAGCTTCATTCAAGATTTTCATTAATGCCCGGCGGTGCTCGTCCGAGTGGATCAATAGTGATAGCAGTGAGATCTGTGCCGGGGTCTTTCTCAGCTGTTCTACAATGGAGTAATCTTGCGCCTTCATCTTCTTCAAGAATTCCTCTGCTTCTTCTTCAGTTACGGCTTTCTTTACTGGTAGTGGATTATCTTTGGCAGTTTTGGCTCTTCTCAGCTCTTCAGGGGCAAAGCATCTTCCTGAACGAGTCAGCCCATGGGTTTCACAAACTTCTTCTTTGACTTCCTTTCCCTTATATGTCACTGTCATTCGGTCGTAATTCCAAGGAACGACCTTTTCACTGATTACTGGTAACTGAGTCACTAGCCTGATAATAACCGGCTCTGTTTGGGCCCCTTTTACGATCACAACGGGCTTGGTAGCTGCCCCTGGCACCACCACTTTAGCTGGCTCTTGCTTTACTATAACACTGCTCGAAGGCTCTTTTTCCACCACAACTAGTTCCTGTTTCATCACCACAACTGGTTTACTAACTGTTTCCTCCACCTTGATCAATGTCCTTCCGCTAGTGTGTTTCTTATTGGGCCTGTCCTCACTAGTCCTGATCACCATTACGGTTTGCGAAGGCTTTTTATGCTCTCCCTTTTGTACTAACTCAATCATATGGGTCTCGTGATTGGTTGGCAGTGGATTCTGATTGATGTTAGGCGTCTCTGGAGCCTGCACCTCAATTCGGCGGGTGTCGATGAGCTCCTGGATAGCCGTTTTCAAATGCCAGCATTTTTCTGTGTCATGCCCCGGAGCACCGAGCAATACTCGCAACTCACCGAGTGATCCAGGTTCCTTGGGGGAGGATTTGGCAATTTGGGTTCAATCGGACTCAACATGCTCAACTGTCTCAATCTGTGGTATAGGCTGGTGTAAGATTCACCCAACGAAGTGAATGTCTTCTTCTTCTGCAGCCTATCATTCTTGGAGGCAAGGTTGGGTCGAAAACCGGTTCCAGTAGGGTTTTTGTTGGCTCTTGGAGGTGGGTAGGTGTTTTGGGGAGTTGGGTAAGTATTTTGTGGGGTGAGTGCGCGCCATTGCGCATGGGTAGGAGGTTGGGGGTATGTCTGGTCGTGGTGGACAGAGAAGTGGGGATCAGGAGGTGGGTAATAGTGCTGTGGCGGGCTATATGGAGTGTGTGGGTAGGTTTGGTGATGGGGACGAGGTGGGTTGTAATATGGTAATGGGCCCCTGGACCAAGTTCTTGATTCAACTACTACAACATCTTCTTTCTTCTTTTTCCCCAATACTCCTCCTGTGCCGCTCTGGATAGCTTGGGTAGTCGCCTTGATTGCCGAATAGCTCATGATTTTGTTGGATTTAAGCCCTTCCTCCACCATACTTCCCATTTTTACTACTTCGTTGAAAGATTTTCCCACTGTCGATACTAAATGACCATAATAGGTGCGTTCCAAAGCCTGCAAGAAGTAATCAACCATCTCGCTTTCTTTCATTAGAGGATCGACTCTTGCCGCTTGCTCCCTCCACCGGAAACCATACTCTCTGAAGCTTTCCCCGGGCTTTTTCTCAATCTTTGTCAGCGACATACGATCTAGGACAATTTCGAGATTATACTGAAAGTGACATGCAAATGCCTGGGCCAGATCGTCCCAAGTATACCATCGAGCATGATCCTGTCAAGTGTACCATTACAAGGACGCACCACATAGACTTTGACTGAAGTATGCCATCAATAACTCGTCTCTTCCCCCGGCTCCTCTCATTTTGCTGCAGAACCCCCTTAAATGGGCCACCGGATCACCGTGTCCATCATATAAATCGAACTCGGGTAACTTGAATCCCGCAGGTAATCGGACATCGGAAAACAAGCACAAATCCTTGTATGCCACACTTACTTGGCCCCCGAGACCCTGCATATTTCTGAATGACTGCTCCAAGCTCTTGAACTTTCGTATCATCTCCTCCTGCTCAGGGTTCTTGGGAGGCTTCTCTACTTCAGCTGAGAGATCAAAACGGGGAGTGTAGGAACATGGTTCTAGTGGTTTGAAGGTGGGTTCGGGTGGGTAATACTGGTTATCATGGGTTTGGAACAAAGGTTCGCTAGAAGATCTATGTAAGACGGCAGGTGGAGGAGCCACAAACACAGGGGTGACTGGTGGCGGAGGGCATGGGATTTGTTTGGGTGGTGGAGGTGGTGGTGTTTGGGAAGTGGTTCCGTAGTACTGTTGATAAGTATGAAAGGATGGAGATGAGTTCGCTGTGGGAGGATCCTGAGGCTGACCTAACGGTGGGATGTAGGCAGCGTTAGCAGGGTAAGCTGGTGGTGGGTGTCCCTTTGACCAGGCCTGGTACATCTCGGCCATTTGCTGCTTCAGTTTATACATCTCCTCCTTCATTGCATTGACATCTAATTCTTCCTCCTCCCTAGACGGGTCGACAATGCTTGCTTCTAACTCCTAGTTGACCATGTTTGACTTGTCGTTAGAGCGGGTGTTGTAGGAATGGGTTGCTAGAATGCCAGTCAACTTAACCACCTGCCTGGACTCATTATCAACAACAACTTTATTAGCGGTTAGAGCATTAATAAATAGGTATCCGCACATTTGGGGAATGAATGCACCTAAGAAGTTAACCATTTCAATTATGCCTTTGCTTGGTTGCATGCGTCATCCCGACTTTCTGTTTCTTTATTTGCTAGGCCTTTTCTTTGCTTTATCCTCTCACTCTTCCCTCTTGTTTTCATTGTTTGTTCCTTGCCTTTCCCTCTTTTCTTTTGCTTTTCTTTCTAATTTTTCCTCTCTCCTTCTTTTCTTTTTTCCTATTTTCCCTCTTGCCTTGGCCTTTCTTGTTCCTACTCTCCTTTCCTCAAAATTGTTTTTCCACTCTTTCTTTCCTTTTCTCTTGCTCTCTTTTATTCTCTCTTGTTTGCCCTTTTTGTTTTTGGGTTACGGTCGAATCCTATGGAGATTGCCTACGTATCATGACCCCGCATGAATCAGACCAAGCATAGTTCTTGCACATAAACGCAAAAATAAGGAAATAATTTTGGAGCTTTTCAAATTTCATTAATGAAACCCCGATTACAAAGCTACTAGATTACTTGTTCTTCTTGAAAAGGAAACTACAAAAACAGACTCAAAATAACAAAATACAGACTTGATGATTAAAACTAGATCAAGAGTACATCAAAGCTTCAAATCCTGGGGCCCGCGGGGCATCATTCGGCATCATCGCGGGCCTGCGTGCAAGACCTCTTTGCAACTGATCCAAATCATTCATAACCTGGCGAACAAATATACTCACTGAAGCAAAGAAAGTGGTACGACCCATTCTTTCGCCGGCTTGACACTTCGTGACAATATAATCTGCAATGCCTCTAATTCTTTCCCTGATCTGGCCGTTTTCCTAGAGGAGTCGGCTTATCTGCTGGTTGCGAGCCTCTAGCACCTGAGAATCCTGGAAGTGATGGTCTTGTAGCAATTTTATTTCCTTTTCCATCTCGGTGATTAACCCATAGCATTGTTCCCTCTCGGCCTGAAATTCTTTGTCTCGCTGGGCTGCCTTATCTTCAATGGTGTTCATTTTTCTTTTCAGATTAGCAATGGTTCCCTCATAATTTCTTTTCATTTGTTGCACAAATTGGGCTCTTTCCTCTGTCTTCTTTGCCCACTGTGCTCGAGGTCTTGCCATGTTACCTTCAGATTTCTCCAATTCCTCCTGGCATTCTAAGATTTGCTTCTTCAGCCCTTGTATCAACCTCTCATCGGACCGACTTCTTTCTTGATTTTTAGCAGCTATTTTCATTTGTTGGATTTGAGCCTTGAGAGCTTCATTCTCTTGGGTCGGTTTCTTTTTATCACCTTCATCGGCTGCAGCTTGCAAGCTGTTTTCAAACCGGAGATTCTGAACCTATTTTTCCAATGCTCCTATTCGGGCCCTATACTCCTTTTCTTTGGCTAACCAATCCCATTGCACCTGGGCCTCGTCAGTGAATTGTTGTACATATGGCCTTTTGGCGGGTCTCTCGGGAATTTGAAATCTTTTACCAAACCAGACCAAGTATTTGGGATCTACTTCGCCTTTAGCCCGATCCTGTACCATAGTCTTAGGCTCAAGGTACCTGCACTCATTCCATATCTGTCGGATTTTCCCTTCCGGAAATGCAGCTTTTGGACCCAACTCAATGGTTTGTCCGCTCAAGTCTTCGTCATTGTGAACAGTTTGGAATCTTTCTAGTTGCCTCAGAACTCGGTAAGGAGCGTAGGGTTGGATGCTTCGGATGCCCATCAAAAGAATATAAGTTACTTCTGCCGATGTGTACACAGCCTCAGTAGCGGGAAGCCGCCCGAAAGCCCATTCAACTTTATCTGCAGTCAAAGATCTCAAACAGGATAGCCAAGCCTCGGTGCCCTCGGGGATCTCAACACCGGTTACCCGAGTTCCAAATTCCTCGATACAACTCAGCTCGGTTAAACCATAGTTCATATACCCCGTGCGATGATAAAGGTGCTCCTGTATCCATAACTGTAACAACAGATTACAACCCTGAAAGAATTTTACACCTTCTCGGCATAAGGTCAAAGCTCGATACATTTCTGCCACAATCAGGGGAACTACCGTGCTGTTAGACTTCTTTATAGTAACATCCAACATTCCTACAAGGCCAATGTCTATGTGGCCGTCTTTTCGAGGACAGATTACAACCCCCAGAAAAGCTACCATGAAAGCCAACCCCCGCCGGGTCTCCCATTTATCTTTTTTCCCGGCGTGTGTCAAACCGGTGTTAGGCTCCTCGAAACCTCGCGGGTTGCCATATCGGTGGTATAGGAAATGAAGTGTGCAACACCCTTCTGCTAGATGCTTATCTTGAATGTCCCGGCTAATGCTCAACAGGTCCAAGAATCTGTGGAGGGTGACTGGTCTTGGTGCCAATGGGTATCGACCCCTGAGGTTTCCGTTAAGACCCGCATATCCTGCCATCTCCTCTAAGGTAGGTGTAAGCTCGAAGTCCGAGAACCGGAATACGTTACGGGTTGGGTCCCAGAAATGTATTAGTGCTTCAACAATGTCCGTCCTTGGCTTAATGTTCAACAATCCAACGAGACCCCCAGAATCTTTACCACTGTTTCCCTGCTACCTTTTCCTAAGTCGTTCCACCACATGTGAAGCTTCAAAGGGATCTCACTCAGGACTGAGAAGGTTTCAATGTCAACTGTACTCATCCTGCACATTTATTTAAAGGAATTTAAGGAGAAGTATGACTATTTTAAGAAAACTGGCTATTTAATGACTCATTTTGACTTAAAAAGAACAAGTGGATATTTCCGAAAAATTTTTATTTAAGAAAATAAAGACTCGGTTTTGCAAATACGGCCTTTCAGCACTTCCGGGAGGGAGATTTTAAGGTTGTGCTCGCAAACCATTTAAAAATGACTCAGGGTGGCTGTTCTTGCAAAAACAGCCTTCCGGCGCCCTTTTGGGGACATTCGGCTTATTTTAAAAAAGAATGGCGTCACCCGACTTATTTTGACAAAAAATTAAATTTTTGGCATTTTTGGTTGTTTTTGCAAAAGGGAGGTTGGACCCGATGAGGGTTGCCTACGTATCTCACATCCGATGAGAATCAAACCAGCGTAGTTCGGGCAAATTTGTCAAAACAACAATCTCTTTTCTTTTTTCAAATACTTTCCTTTTCATTTTTCAAAAATCCGGCAGCATTTCAGTATTATTTGGGCATCAGTTTTTTCCAAACAAGTGGTTACCCTTACCTAGCCCTAACACTGCTATTTTTCTCAATTTCTCTCATTATATACAAGCCGGTCAACATGCAAATCCAAAGCAAATGAATGCACAAGTAGCACGTAAGATGCATCAGGATGGTCTTTTTCATTTCAGGTCACCTGTCCTAGACGGACCCAACCCCTGTGTTGAGTCCCCTAAGCCAAATGCACATGATGCAAACAAACGTTCCTACTAGGGATCTGGCATGAGGTTTTGTTCTTCTAGGTTTAAATCCTAGGTTTATTGGTCTAGACCTAGCTTACCCGAGCGGACAACTCGGGCCGAGGGGGAGGCAGCGTACCGGGGATACAGAAGCTCCGCCGGCTTAACAACTTATCCAAACCTCGTTCTAAATGGGAAAAGACTCTAAAAAGAAGAGAAGCTACACGAAGTGCACCCTTCTCCATGATGTAGAAGACTCAGAGAGAGGAAGGGATTCGTAACAGTTTATATACAATTCAACAAATATCAAAGCGGTAAAACAATTAGCACATAAGGCATGAAACATGTAGGAAAATCAGATAAAGCCAAATATAACAATTTAACTGAGCTCGAATTCTGAACCCTGAACAAAAAGTTCTGGGTCCTATTCCCCAGCAGAGTCGCCAGAGCTGTCGCACCTCCTTTTTTCTTACTACACCCCCCGGAAGAGGTATAAAAAAAAGGAGTTTTTCCAATTAAAGGACAATCGAAACGGGATTCATTTTATTAAGAGATTCAGAGTCGCCACCTGGGAGATTTATGGTGTCCCAAGTCACCGGTTTGAATCCCGAATCGAGGAAAAGGTTTGACTCTGCTTAACAGTCGCGAACCAGAAATCCGGGTAAGGAATTCTGTTAACCCGGGAGAAGGGGTTAGGCACTCCCGAGTTCCGTGGTTCTAGCACGGTCGCTCAACTGTTATATGTGGCATAATATCTGATTTTAGTACATGTTCAAACCAATGTGCATTTTCAGAATTATTTAACCGCTTTTAATTAAAAAAATTTAAGCAAGTGAACGTCGTTTAAAAATGTATTTTTGGATCACGTCACATGAAATGCACCCGGATCCTCGACACATATTTATTCAACGTTTTGGGATTTGGATTTGGGTCACATGAAATGCACACCCGAGTTTAGGAAGGTACAATTATTAAAGAACGTGCCTAAAGCGACTAACGTGTTATTTTCTTTGCGGAAGGCCATGAAAATTCGCTAAATGGCACGCCCCGAATTCTAAATATTTTAATATAAATTTTAAAAGAGGGCCACGCAATTTATGAGTTTTGTTTGGCGTGCCGCACCTCGTTTTATTTAAAGGCCATCCTAAATAGACTATTGTTTTCTAGTATGGAATGTCTCTAAAAGGGCCCTAATTGATTAACAATATGGATTGCTATTAGTTAAAGTAATTAAGGACTTTGGGCCTCAAGTTCAAGTCCACACTTGAACAAGAGGCAAACCTCTTAACTCAAGCATGCTACTTAAATAGAAGGCCCAAACCCTACCATTTAATTCATAGCTTCAATAATGAAATGGGATTTTCAGCATGTTGGGCTTCGAAGCCAGCCCAAGAAGAAAGAAGATCTGTTCTATCAGCTTATGAAAAGCTGTCCAGCATTGGGCCTCAATACAAGCCTAATTTAGAGAGGCCCTGAACGATCCACAATTAGGAAAAATATATTAGTTCACAAGGTGGTGGTACTTGGGCTGCGTTATTATTCAACATGACCCAAATCTCGAATTTATAACAACGGCTTGGCTCATAGATAGCCCCAAATTTCAATTGCTAATTCTAATTGGATCCGAAAGATATTTGGTTAAAGCCGCATGTCTGTGGGACATGGACAACTTCTTTAACGAATAAACAACTGCAATGAACTTAATCACTGCAATATTAAAATCAAGTCCTTGGAAAATTTCATAAATCACAAACATGGTTTATAAAATTTCGGCAGCGAGGAATTGAACAAACTGCTAAATGGACGTGAATCATACTAAAATTTAACAAACAAATTTTACTTGAAAATTTCCACACTCACATTTTGACCATATGCGCAACGTTGAACTAAAATCTTCATTTTGATTTCATCCCTAACATGACCTTTAACTCCATTTAAATTATATTGCAACACTTGCTAGGGACTGGACTGGCAAGATAACTAAGTGAAATGTATCAATCACCAACATCCATATGAAATTAAACGTGAAATTTTTTAAGCAAAACAATCCAATTATACAGTCCTTCCAAATGTCCCAATATGCTACTGAATCTTAGGGTTTCAAACAAGTTTAAGGACCAAACACAGACCTAGAATATGACTAAACAGTTCTGATACTACCAGATCTACAGCATGAACAAAATAAAAAATAACAGAATTGATAAGAGAAAAAAAAAATGCCGGACAGCTCGTGATTAAAATCATTCCTTTCATTCCACACATTCCAACATAACTCGTCGCCATATATACTAGTTAGATGAATACCTGGAATTTGAGCACAAAACAAGAGAAAATTGAGGATCGGCTAGGCAAGCAACAACAAACAGCAATCAGCAACAGCTTGAAATCAATTTTAGCTCAGAAATGGTGTCAAGCAGCCAGGGAATAGTTCAAACGAGCAAACACCAGTAAGCACCCAAACCAAGCTCGAGGAAACAAATTTAACTTGAAAATAAACCCCAGGAGCCTCTAAAACCTCGGACTACTAAAAGCAAAAGGAAAAACTTAAGCCATTTTCAACACATGGTGACCTTAGTGATTTGATTATAGAACTCGGAAAATTCAGATACACCCTAGAAAAATGCCAATGGAACAGTAATTTTTCTAGATTGAGCCACCTCCAATTTCAGATTATTTTATGCCTCGCCTTTCTCTTTCAGCCATAAGTAACAGTGCCTTATAGGCAAGTTACTAGGGCAACTTCAGATTTTAAGTTTTCCCTTTTTAGTCCTTTTTTAATTTAGCTTATTTGCTTTAAAAACCTTAAGTGTCTGACTTGCTACCCAAGTTACACCACTTAAATCCTGAAATTCAAATTGGAACCCCAATCTAGGAGGTTCTAGGGGCTTCTATTTTCAGTTACTGGAGGATTTCCTAATTGAAAATACCAGTATGCCCTTGATTACCCATGAATATTGCCTAAATTATTAACCTAGGTTACACTAAACCCAAACCAACTATACCAACCCTTAACTGGTCAATGCTGACCGTGGTTAATTTCAAGGGCTTTGGATTATTCAGCAACAACCAAACGAGCATTCAATTAAAACAAAACCCCAAAATTCGAATGCAAATCCAACACTCTAATTTTCAAGCTTGTATTAACTACTAGAAATCAGAATTAAAAGCTACTATTATCACTTATCAGTCAAACAGAAAAAGAAAACAAACAAAATTAATCAATAAGCAGAACTAAGCTATATCAGTATGAACAGAGAAGAAAAATTAAAAAAACTTAAACAAAACAAATCGGGAGAAAACCGGCAAGCAAAAATCAATGCACAAACTAGATTAAAAATTCACATGCAAGGTGGAATAAATAAAACTAAGAAAACTTACCAATTAAACTCGAACACAACTGACCTTTCCAATTTTCAACCGCGAGATAATGTCAATCAATTGTTCTTTGTCAAGAACAGCCAAATGCCATTATCCCATGGTGAAATTGAGCCTAAAACCTATGAAAGCTGGAGAAGAAGCCTCGCAGAATCAAAAATCTATGTTGGACTTTTAGGGCTTGATTTTTGATTTAATGTTCGAGGATCTTGAGGGGTATTTGAAGGGAATAGGTTGTGGATTTGGCATGAGGATGCTTTGGTGGTCTTGTGGTATTTATTTGGTAGGGTTTGACGATGGGGCCGCCACCTCAAGGCGGAGGAGAACAGGGGCGGCGGGCTAGGGTTTTGAAGTTTCGAGGGATTCTGGTGGGATTTGGATAGAAATGATGGTTGATTCATGTTGAGGAAAAGGAGAGGGGGCGTGGTATGAGTTTGGTGACGATTGGCCACAGGCCGCCGGCGGAGGTGATTGGAGTTTTGAGGCGGCTTCACTAGGGTTTCTGTGGAGGGGGTGAGCGAGAGAGACGATAACGAGGGGGGTGAAGGAGATTCGGACATATATATACCTATTAGTCCCCACTTAAGAGCCGTTGGATTTAATTACCTCGACAGCTGAGATCTGAAGTTGATTAAACGGGGTCGTTTTGGCTTAGTGGGGGCAGACCGGGTTTGGGTGTAATTTGGGCCGAATATTTGGGGGGAAATTTGGGCGGGTACTGGGGTTTTGGCTTGGGCTGGGCATCAAAGACCAAAGATTAGCCCAATTTTAATTAAAGACTCCATTCTTTTAATTTTCTTTTTGCTTTTTCTTTTCAAATTAAAACAAAACTAAAATTAAACCTAAAAAAAATTAAATTAACCCCCTAATTATATTAAGCTATAATTAATAAACCAACCTATTAATAAAAATGCTAATTTAAAGAAAACTAATAAAATTCAAAGCTAAAATTCAAACCAAGCAAAATCAAATCAATTTTTTGTGATTTTTGTATTTTTGTAAAATCCTAGTCACTAATTAATCTAAAAATATGTAAAATTAAATTCTAAATGCAAATGCAATATATTTTTGTATTTTTCGTTAATTGAAAATGACATAAGCATGCACAAACAAATGCAAATAATTAACAAAAAAAAAATCTCACGAAAATCCACAAAATTGCAAACACTGAAAGAAACTATTTGTTTTGAATTTATGGGAATAATTCATATAGGGCAAAAATCACGTGCTCACACCGGGAACCACACTAGTGGATCTTGAGGGGTGCCTAACACCTTCCCCTTGAGATAATTTCTAGCTCTTACCCGAACTCTGGTTTTCAAACTCAAAACTCTCAGTGTCCTAATGCACTTAATTATTAGGTGACGACTCTTCAATTCCAAAAACCCAATTCCCACACGGGAATAGAGTTGCCTTCTCAAATGTCGCAAACCCGATTTCGCGTGAAAAGGGGGCGTCGACAGCATGGCGACTCTGTTGGAGATTTCTTTAGGCTTTTACCATTACATGTTATTCGTGATTTTATTGCTTCTTTATTGCTTTTATTTAATATCTTTATCTCTCTTCTACTTCGAAACTGACTTGGATTTTTTGTTTCTTTTTCTTTCTTTAACGCTTTCATTTACTGTTTTCCTCCAATACCGTTGTAATTTTCGAGAAATTATTGTAATCATTATGAACGTGAAAATAAGTGACAATTTGTTTCATTTTTTGTAATTGCATCTTCAACATCATATTCCACTCGTGCCAAACAAATACCATAGCAACGCTTGATGAGTTGTTGCGCTCTTCCGATATTATTACCCCCTAAATTTGGCAAAGGCATATTTGCGGTAAAACCAATCGATCAGCGGTGCAGTCGACGGTTCTGTGCCTTTCCCTTTTGAGTTGTCCGCTCAAGGGTACCGGTCTAGCACCCCATAGAAACTTTATTCTATTTAACTGTGCATGCATCACTGTCAAACCTAGTCGAATCAGTTATGTTGTCCGCATAATGAATCTTTAATATAGCCTTGTCCAAAGTCCACTGGGTTTCCTTGAAACCCAAATGGACGCCACCATATTCTGTGCATTTATTTGTAGAACTAAATGCTTTAATGCTAATTATTGGTTTAAACAGTCGAGTCCGGTGGGGGGTATGGTTTTAACCCTTTTGTTTTGCAGAAAATGGAGAACAAAGTCCCCGACTTCGGTATGGTCAGTATACCCTCACTCTTGCTGACCTGGTGGAGGAATCTCCCATCAAGTGACCAAATCAATGAATGGAAAGAGAGGGTCACCAAGGCTAGAGAAAAGCTGGAATATCTGGAATACAGTCTGCTGGAATTGGAAGGAAAAGTGAGAAAAAGAGTCACCGACTGCCAGAACGCTGAGGGAAACGAAGGAGAACGCCTGGCAAAGGCATTTTTACTGGAGAACCTACGCGACCTGGAGGATTTGATCAACGAGAGCATTCAACCTGGGGAAGGTCCTTTTGGGACCAAGTAGTTAGGAGTCTTTCCTTTGCTTTAAATGTAATAAGGCCAATGGCCATTAGTGACATTTTTTTATTTCCTGCAATTTTAGTTTCGTTTTGGGATTCATCTTATTTTTATCAATAAAATAAGGCATTTAACATTATAATTTCTCCAAATTAACTTGTTGCTAGGCCTACCTCGGGCACAACGAGGCTCCCAAATTAGGACACGATTTATATTCTTGTACTATGTGTTTAAATACTGCAATGTTTTTCTCCTCATGATCCACACTAACTTGTTACCTTTTTCGTTTTTACTTTTTGTTTTATTCCCCTTCCCCAAAGGTTAGTTCACGCACTCAGGCATGATCATCTTAGGCAGAAGGGCACATCTCAGCAATTGGTCCATCAGAACCACCAAGGTCCGGAAAGCATCGGGGTAGCTAGGCTGAACAAAGCACTATGCATTATCTTTAACTTTTTCGCTAGTCGATTTCCTTTCCGTATTATCGAAAAGAGCTCCGATATTCAAAACAAGTATGGAATTTATCAAAGTATTTTAGTTTCTTATAAATTTTTGCTCTTATTATTTTCTCCATCATTTACTTTATTTACACAGCATTACTATTACTTATCTTGATGAACCGACGAATGTGACATGCGACGAGGTAACGCAACAAACGGATATAGACTCAGAAGAGGATGAGATACCAGAAGAGATCATTAAAGAGGTCGAGGACTTTGAGAATAGACCTAAGTCTAACCTGGACAAAACTGAGGTCGTCAACCTGGGGAATACAGAGAATGTCAAGGAAACGCGCATCAGTATTCACTTGTCACCGTCAGAAAAGGAAGAGTACGCGGAGTTCTTAAAAGAGTATGAGGACATATTTGCCTGGTAGTATGATGATATGACCGGTCTTAGTACATCTATTGTAGCTCACAAACTGCTAACAGATCCAACATGTCCGCCGGTAAAGCAGAAACTCAGAAAGTTCAAGCCAGATATGAGTTTGAAAATCAAGGAAGAAGTTACCAAACAAGTCAAAGCCAAGGTCCTCAGGGTAGTGGAGTACCCAACATGGTTAGCCAACATTGTGCCAGTGCCAAAGAAGAACGGGAAGGTCAGAGTCTGTGTCGACTACCGGGACCTCAACCGGGCCAGTCCGAAAGACGACTTCCCCTTACCGAACATACACATCCTGATCGACAAATGTGCCAAGCACGAGCTGCAGTCATTCGTCGATTGTTTTGCCGAATATCATCAGATATGGATGGACGAAGAAGACGCGGAGAAAACGGCTTTCATCACGCCGTGGGGAATGTATTGTTACAAGATGATGCCGTTTGGATTGAAGAATGCGGGGGCCACTTAAATGAGGGCCATGGCTACTATTTTCCATGACATGATACACAAAGAGATCGATGTGTATGTAGACGACGTCATCATCAAATCCAAGAGAGCCACTAATCCTATGGAAGATCTGAGGAAGTTCTTCAACAGACTGAGAAGGTACAACTTGAAACTGAATCCCGCCAAATGTGCATTCTGGGTTCCCGCCGGAAAACTGCTTGGGTTCATCATAAGTCGCCGAGGAATAGAACTGGATCCGTCAAAGGTTAAAGCCATTCAGGAATTGCCGCCGCCAAAGAACAAGAAAGAGGTTATGAGTTTCTTGGGGAGACTCAACTACATCAGCCGGTTCATAGCCCAGTCCACTGTCATTTGTGAACCAATCTTTAAGATGTTGAAAAAAGGATGCCGCCACTAAATGGACTAATGATTGTCAAAAGGCCTTCGACAGAATCAAGGAATACCTGTCAACGTCGCCAGTCCTGGTTCCGCCCGAACCGGGTAGACCGCTATTGCTCTACCTCGCAGTACAGGATGGGGCATTCGGTTGTGTTTTGGGACAACATGATGAAATAGGGAGAAAGGAGCAAGCCATCTACTATTTCGGCAAGAAGTTCACCCCATATGAGGCCCGGTATTCCCTGCTAGAGCGCACGTGTTGTGCTCTGACTTGGGTGGCTCAAAAGTTGAGGCATTATTTCTGTGCCTATACCACTTATCTCATATCAAGGATGGATCCGCTAAAGTACATCTTTTAGAAGCCCATGCCCATGGGAAAGCTAGCCAAATGGCAAATCCTGCTGAGTGAATTCGATATTGTCTACGTGACCCAGAAAGCGATCAAAGGACAAGCACTGGCCGATCATCTTTCCGAAAACCCCGTGGGTGGAGAATACGAGCCTCTAAAGACGTATTTTCCTGACGAGGGGGTCTCTTTCATAGGAGAAGACATTGCAGAATCCTATGATGGCTGGAGAATGTTCTTCGACGGAGCAGCAAACTTTAAAGAAGTTGGCATAGGAGCAGTTCTAGTATCAGATGCAGGTCAGCATTATCCGGTGTCCTCCAAACTCAGGTCCCGTGCACCAACAACATGGCCGAGTACGAAGCCTGCATCTTGGGGCTCAAGCTGGCCATTGACATGAATGTTTAGGAGTTACTAGTGGTCGGGGATTCCGACTTGCTGATACATCAGGTTCGAGAAGAGTGGGCAACCAAGAACTCCAAGATACTCCCATACTTGCATCACGTACAGGAGTTGAGGAAGAGGTTTACAAAGACAGAATTCCGGCATGTCCCCAGAGTCCAGAATGAGTTCGCCGATGCATTGGCCACTCTATCATCCATGATTCAGCATCCAGATAAGAACTTCATTGATCCTATCCCGATAAAAATCCAGGATTAACCCGCTTACTGTGCTCATGTCGAGGAAGAAACAGATGGAAAACCATGGTTTCATGACATTAAGAAGTATCTGTCAACAGGAGAGTATCCAGAACTCGCAAGCACTACTCAAAAGCGCACACTGCGGAGGCTATCCAGTCACTTCTTTCACAAGGAGGAATCCTGTATAGGAGGACTCCCGATTTGGGATTACTAAGATGTGTCGAAGCAAAGGAAGCATCCAGGTTATTGGAAGAGGTTCATGCAGGGACCTGTGGCCCGCACATGAATGGCTTCGTCTTAGCCAAGAAAATACTCCGAGCTGGTTATTTTTGGATGACTATGGAGACGGACTGCATCCAGTATGTCCGAAGGTACCACCGCTGTCAGATCCATGCAGACATGATAAAGGTGCCTCCAAATGAGCTTAATGCAACAAGCTCACCCTGGCCGTTCGCCGCTTGGGGAATGGATGTCATCGGGCCTATCGAGCCTGCCGCATCAAACGGGCACTGGTTCATTCTAGTGGCAATTGATTATTTCACCAAATGGGTTGAAGCAGCATCGTATAAGGCAGTAACCAAGAAGGTTGTGGCAGACTTTGTCCGCGACCGTATCATTTGCCGGTTCGGCATCCCAAAGTCAATCATCACTGATAATGGTTCAAATCTCAACAGTGATCTGATGAGGGCAATGTGTGAGACGTTCAAGATTAATCACATGAATTCTACAGCCTACAGATCTCAGATGAATGGAGCTGTAGAAGCAGCCAATAAGAACATCAAGAAAATACTAAGGAAAACGATAGAAAAACACAAGCAGTGGCACGAAAAGCTATCATTTGCTCTGTTGGGATACCATACCACAGTCCGCACATCAACTGGGGCAACTTCTTATATGCTGGTTTACGGTACCGAGGCAGTCATCCCAGCCGAAGTAGAGATTCCCTCCCTGAGGATTATACAGGAAGCGGAACTTGAAGATGCAGAATGGGTAAAAAGTCGCTATGAGCAGTTAGCCCTCATAGACGGGAAAAGACTGAACGCAGTTTGTCATGGTCAATTGTATCAGAACAGGATGTCCAGAGCCTTCAACAAAAGGGTCAGACCGAGACAATTCACGCCAGGACAGCTAGTACTGAAGAAAATTTTTTCCACATCAGGATGAAGCAAAAGGAAAGTTCTCTCCTAACTGGCAAGGCCCGTACATGGTTCATCGGGTCCTAACAGGAGGGGCCCTCATACTCGCAGAGATGGATGGGGAAGTCTGGACAAAGCCAATTAATTCAAACGCTATTATGTGTAATCATTATGATTTCTGTATGAGGTAATTTGAACTACGCCTGACCTGATTCCCGTTTAAGAGGGGATACGTAGGCAGCCCTATGGGTTCGGTCACAATTCAATAAAATTTTCATTTCCCCCACTATTGGAAACTGGGGCAGAATTTTGAGGAGGACCCTCAAAATTCCGAAGTTGATCTTCAGCCATTCACCAACGCGCAGCCGTTAGAAGCATTTTGAGGAGGACCCTCAAAATTCCGGAGCAAAAGAGGTCGCAATATCTTGAACCGTGTCGCAGTCGTCGGTTCATCTAAAAGAAAATTGTTTTTATTATTATTTACGTGTTTACATCATATTTTTGAAAGTTATGCATGGCTACTATCAAATTGCTTTGTTTGGCGACGCTACCCCCCAATAAAAACAAGAGCCGAGTAGGACGAGCGAGGTCCACGGGAAGACGAACTAACCTTCCCCCTTTACAAAACTCACGATCTTTCTTTGAATGCAAGCACCCCAAAACATAGAACCATCATATACGGTTACATATTCATATTTTGTAAGAGTACAACTCTCAGAATCATCGCTCACTTACATGTGCTGTCCGCACATGACATCCCCAGCAGCCACAACGACGCAATCAACTATTAGCTATCATCTATCACCTAAGAGCTTTCATTACTACTCACCTTTATCTGCATTTTGCATAAGGCTACCTTTCTGCCTTCCGAGGTTAAGCTCTACCTCCATCTGCATTTTCTGCATAAGGCTACCATTCTGCCTTCCGAGACTAAGCATTGTCTCCATCTGCATTTTGCACTGCATAAGGCTACCTTTCTGCCTTCCGAGACTATGCATTGTCTCCACCTGCATTTTCCTGCATTGCATAAGGCTACTTTTCTGCCTTCCGAGACTAAGCATTGTCTGCATCCTGCATTTTCCTGCATTTCATAAGGCTACTTTTCTGCCTTCCGATACTAAGCACTGTCTCCATCCTGCATTTTCCTGCATTGCATAAGGCTACTTTTCTGCCTTCCCAGACTAAGCCCTGTCTCCATACTGCATTTCCTTGCATTGCATAAGGCTACTTTTCCGCCTTCCGAGACTAAGCGCTGTCTCCATCCTGCATATCCTTGCATTGCATAAGGCTACTTTTATGCCTTCCGAGACTAAGCACTGTCTCCATCCTGCATTTCCTTACATTGCATAAGGCTACTTTTCTACCTTCCGAGACTAAGCACTGTCTCTATCCTGCATGGCTGAAATATCGCCACCTCTTATTTGCATCGGCTGAAATACCGCCAGCTTTATTTAAATATTGCATGGCTGAAACATCGCCAATTTTGTTTAAATCGCTCATATCGGCTGAAAGACCGCCAATTGCATTCAAATCTTCGCATTGGCTAAAAAATCGCCAACTTTATTTAATTCTCTGTATCGGCTAAAAAACCGCCAGCTTTGTTTAAATTTCTGTCGGCTGAAAAATCGCCATTTGTATTTTACTTCATATCGACTGAAATATCGCCATTTATACTTATGCTTTGCGTCGGCTGAAATATCGCCATTTATATTTATGCTTTACATCGGCTGAAATACCACCAAATCCTGCATTTCATGGGCTGAAATACCGCCAAACTGTCCAAGGGCATCATTGTTCGGAGGCACCATTTTCATAGCCCGAGAACGCCATGCCATGTCCTGAGGACCCTGCTTTATATTTTGCATGTCATTATTCAAAGGCATCATGATTCAGAGGCACCATCGTCATAGCCCGAGAAAGTCATTTCATAGCCTGCGAATCCTTTATTATACGTTTCATGGCCCAGGACGTCTTGGTTTGAGGACGTCATCCTAACCGTCCAAAGACAGCATTCATGGTCCAAACGGGAACTTGCATCACGTTTAAATTCTGCACGATATGTTTGTATTACTCATTCGCAGGTACATCAGCTGGCAACGGCCATCATAGCAGGAGCAATCCCGCTCCGGTTCCCGCAGCCCATCAGTCCTTAGCCATCCTTCCCAACCTAAATATTGCGTCCGTCTTTTTCAAAACCGCCATCGGCATATTCCGTCGATGTACCCTAAACTACATATTACCTGATTCCTGTAAGGCCAGGGATATGTAGGTAGATTAGAAACCGGAGCTTGGTCAAAACCTTTGCAAGTCGTTTCTCTCGGTCAAAATTGGTCATCATATCTTTACCCGACAACTCTTTCATCCTTCCCGGGTAAAGAGGGGCAGCTGTTGATACCCAATTTTTCCCCTATCTATTTTTATACTCAAAATATTCTCAAAATAGCATGTACATGCATATATAAGTATGCCCAAGAATTTTTGACTTTTTTCTAACTTTTAAAGCTTTAAAAAATTATTTTTATTATTTTGTTTCAACAGTACAAAACTCAATAATTATTCCCAAAACTATCATATTCGTGAGTAATTTATTTCCACCCTCCTATTTACATCACAATATAATTAAGGTAATTTTTTGCATATTTGTTTTTTTAATTTTTTTTATATATAAATCTATTTGATATTTTAAGCTAAAATTGCATAAAATTGCAATTATAGCCAATATTGCGATTAATAGCATCTTACAATTATAAAATTACTCCCAGTATTTTTATATTGACATTTATATATTATTAATTAATTCAATGCTTTTAATTTATTTTTAAAAATTGTTTTAACTATTTTAATCAAATTAAAAGGGGAGAAATTGACTATTTAATGCATAGCCCATTGTGTTTCAATTATAGCCATATTAAATCCCCAATTTAAACTCAATTTTACCGGCCCAAATCCTAAAATCGACGCAACCCTGACCCAATTCATAATACCCGATCGGATCCCCCCTTTAATTTTAGATCAACGGCTCAAATTAATCCTTTCCTTTTTAATTCACCGACTACCCCCAACCCTAATTCATTTCCACCCTTCAGCCGCCCTTGAATCCCCAAATTCTCTCAAGGTTCTTCGGAACCCTAGCCTCCCCCTACCTTGTTCCACCGTGTTTTCACCGGAGTCCATGGCTTCTCAGGCCATGGACAACCTATACTCACCTCCTACGGCTCCTACATGCCTGTTGCTCAAAGGTTCGAGGCCAGACCTCGAGGGTCTTCACTCAGACCTTCACCTATTCGAGGATTCCGGCCATCTCCGGCCTTGCTCCGGTGGCTCTTGGTGTTCTGAGCCTGATTCTGACCTCATCCGACTTAGATCGGACATTTTCGAAGCCTTTCTCATTCTATGGTTCATCTGAAACCCTAACTATCGAGGTTCTCTCCGATTATTTTTAGATATGTTATATGTTTGCAATATTGCTTAAGTTTCTTAAACGTTTTCTTCGATTTTATTTCAAAAAGTTACTTCTTTTCGATTAGGGTTTCTGGAAAAGGTTCTTGAAAATGTTTTCGACTCTTCTTCTTCTTCTTTTCTTGGTGTGAATCGATCCCTGCAATGCTCTTATTTTCTCTCTTCTGACTCGCATGCTTTTTCGTGTGTTCTTATATTTGCTGTATTATGAAGTTTTTCTGTTGTGCTCCGTTCTGTCTCCTACTGGTTTCAATATCATGCTCTCACATGCGTATCCTATGTGTTCCTTTACTGTGTTTTCCTACAGAGTTTTAGTCCTTTGTTTGCCTTTACCAGACTTTGTTCTTTCTAGATGTGTTTCATCGACTATTTCCTTAAGTATACACTACCCCTTTATCTACTGAACTCGTTTAAATTCCAAGCTTTTCTTGAAACTTGTTCCCTGTACTTCAAATTAGTTTCAATGATCTATTTGCCTTGAACCTGCTATTGAGCTTGTATGTTTTCTCATGAGACTTTGAAAGAGGTCTCTGAGTCTGTTTCAATAGCTTGCCTTCTCATCTCTGTGTCCAATTCGAGTTTAAAAACCCTAATATTTGGGGGTTTCTTTGGCAAGTTTGATTTTGTGTTTGGACAGGGGTTCTACTTTGAAACCCTGAACTCTCAGACTCACTCCGAGTTTATGAACTGAATTTGAACTTTTTCTGCGTTTGTGATTTTGAAACATTCTTGATAGTCTTTCGTAATTAGCATGACATCCTTCTTGCTTGACATGTCTATGTGTTTTATATATGAGAGCTTCTCTTTCAAAGGTTTTGCCAACTGTTAATTGATTATGAATCCCTTTAATGTTTCTTACTTGATTGTTACTGATTTTCCCCTAAATTAAACTTTTCTTTACCACTTTTTTGACTCGGTTCAATCGAACAAGGCTTTCAACTTGGTTCTTTTACTGGTCGTTTTACTGATTCTCTTTCCTTGTTTTTCACAAATCAAGTACCACCAGACTTTTACCTTAAATAGTTTTTATGTATTTACCCTTTATTGTACTGCTTGGGAAAATATTCTGATTGACCCTTTCCTTAATTATCTTTACCCGTTGGAAATCAGAATCCCTTAATTGAAGGGAAATTGATTTTCAAGGTCATTTTCCTTACCTTTTCTTACTTGCTGCACTATAAAAAGGGCCTTCCCTTCTATACTTTCAAAAATCCTCGTTCACTGATTTCGAATCACAAACTCTCTTGCACTCTTTACTCTCTTCTGAGATCTTTTGCATTGCTTGCTCGCAATTTGGCTTACCAAAGCTTCTGCTTTTCATTTACTTTTCTGAAACTAGTATGTCCTACTTTTGATTCTAGCATCAACTCCAATGTGTTTATTTACAAGCTTTTATGCCCATGCCTACTTTACTGCTTTGTAGGATTCAACTTTAAAGTAATACTTATGTCTTGCTATCTGTTGCTGCAATGAATCCCTATCCCCATCCCCCTTTTATGTGCTTGGGCTGTAGTTTAAGACATAGCAATATACAAAGTTATTGTCATGAATTAAAACTAGGTCCTTTGGATCCTAGCCTCCTTCAATTTCCCATACCCCTATTCCCTTATGTGTATTGAGTTAAGGTATAGCCTGGCAGCATCCAAGTTGCTGTCCAGGGCTGAACTTGACCTTCAAAAGGTCCTAACTCTTTAATTTTTAAGCTGAGCGGCTGGTCAGGGGTGTGCCAGCATTACAGTTGCTCGGCATGACCACCAGCCTGCCCTGGCTCCCCCTAATTCCCTTTCATTGTACTTACACTTACTCCTAGTCTCTAAGTTCTGCCCCCCTCCTATGAGCCTTGCCTTGGGACCTTGAGTTCCCTTTGAACTTGGACATTTGAGGGCTGGCCCTTCCACACTGCACTATGTTCTTAACTCTGCAATGATATTCGGGGTGTAAGCATTGCCTGGAATTCTTGAAGATCCTTGGAACTTTGACACATCCCAGATAAGAGAAAGGCTTTGAAAATCCGATCCTGGAAGTTGGCTTATCTCATATTATTAGACTTTGAGTCTGGATTAGGCTGATTAGATGTACATGTAATCACTGATGTAATTTTATTATTCCTTCTGATTCGCTTGGTCTGTAATAAGCTTTGTAAATAACTTTGTAATAACTACTGGGGTATAATGAAAGGGGATGGGACTGAATGCATGCCAAAGGGGTAGAAATCATGTTTATAAGATGTTTACTCTTTAAAATTCTGCATTTTCACATAGAAATCATGCCTATAGTATATTTACCCTTTAAAATTCTGCATCTCACATAGAAATCATGTTCATAGGATCATTACTTCAAACTCTGCATTTTCACGTAGATACCATGTCTATAGGATATTTACTCTTTAAAATTCTGCATCTCACCTAGAAACCATGTTCATAGGGTTATCACTGTCAAAGCCCGCATTTCTCACATAGATACCATGCCCATAGGTTTTCTGCACTTTGTAATAATATCATGGCAATAAATCGATAATGAAGCTCTGCATATTGTATAGATAATATGCCTATAGGACTTCCTGCACTTTGCGTATACATTTGTCATTAGGCAAGCCTGCCTATAGGAGTTAAAATAACTCATTACATATAGATGACCTGCCTATAGGATCTCTGCTCAAAATCAGTTACACCTAGAAAGTATGCCTATAGGAACTATCAACTTAATCCGAATCGTCACTCGTTCCTAAGTTTAAAATCAGTGGCAATTTGTTTAACATTCGTAGAGCTTATAACTAATGACTTTTGCAATCAGTTATTCCTCCGTCCCTGGATTAATAGATATCATGCCTATAGGCCCTGTTTAACATACAAATAGTTAGATAATAAATCAACTGTCCGTTTTCGACAACTACATCTAAGCAGGACTAATTTGGTCTCCCTATCTGGGAAATATGTGGTAAATCAATTCTTCCTGCGCTAATTTTAATTAATGACCTAAACAGTATGTGTAAGACATGCTAAACAATTCGTTTCTTTAAGTGAGAAGGCCTACTTGAGCCTTTAATTGTTCTTATTTCCCCATTAACTGCTTTATGTGTTTTGTTTGTCGCCCTAGAATTTTATCCTTTTAAAACCCCTAAAAAGCTAAGCTCCCTCCCGTTTAGGATTAGTAGTCCTAAACGTCCCCGGGACTGATAGGTGGGATGGGTAATAGAATGCAGTAGGTAACGATACCATTCCGCGCTTAAATACCTTAACGGGGTGGGAAGGGTAGACATGGAGATGATGATCACATGATAACACTATGCGTACGATTGATTACCGGTGTTCTGTGGATGATCCATGTGTTTTACAAACCTAGGACCCCCTTTCCTTTATGTGACTTTGTTTACTATCAATACAATTCGGTCTTTTCAACTACCCAAAACCCCTTTTTAATTTTACTGCATTATTCCTTTTTCCCCTAAATTTTTCTTCTTTGTTTATTCAATGTCTTGATTAATTTTCTACATTTAGACCCTCAATCAAACAAATTGTAGATCATCTAGACCTTGATTCCAACATGCTTGTTACGTATCTATTTGT
The DNA here is from genome assembly GCF_001879085.1 of Nicotiana attenuata. Taxonomy (NCBI): domain Eukaryota; kingdom Viridiplantae; phylum Streptophyta; class Magnoliopsida; order Solanales; family Solanaceae; genus Nicotiana; species Nicotiana attenuata. The sequence goes on from NC_031998.1 coordinate 7,265,596, forward strand.
AACCCTTATGCGTGAAGTTATTTGTATACTTATTTGCATTAAAGTCACAACATAGCATGGCCGGGAACCACACTAGTGGATCTTGAGGGGTGCCTAACACCTTCCCCTCGAGATAATTTCTAGCCCTTACCCGAACTCTGATTTTCAAAAATTCAAACTCTTAGTGTCCTAATGCACTTAATCATTAGGTGGCGACTCTTCAATTCAAAAAACCCAATTCCCACACGGGAATAGAGTTGTCTTCTCAAATATCATAAAACCGATTTCGCGAGAAAAAGGGGGCGTCGACAACATTAAAATTGTACTTAAACAGCCTGGGATAGTTTGAATCCCAGGAACCCGATACCTCTTTGTCTTTCAATGACCTGTTATTGTGGTTCCCGTCAGTTATTCTATCAGGAGTGAACCTATCCACCAACGAAACCCTATTTCGCGTCCTTCGGCCATTTTGTAGGGCAAAAACCCGCCCATAGAAGATCGCAGATCTTCATAAAAATCATCCTTCGATTTATCCTTGTTCTTTTATCGATCTCGAACCTTAGTTGATGCCAGAAACCCAAGATGGTCATCTCCTATTCTTATCTTTTATTCGTAGCGGTTGTGGACATCCGCCCATGTAGTTACTAGGAACTCGAGCAGGCTTTCTTTCAGTTTCTAGGAGGCGTCAGAGCTCCTTAGGTTCAACTCCTTTAGTAAATGCCTCAACTGTCCATTCATCTGGCACGACCGGTAGCAGCATCCTTTCTTTCTGAAACCTGGTCGCGAACTCACGCATAAACTCGGACTCTCCTTGCAAAATTATGAATATGTATTCCTTTCGAGCCTGGACCTTCCTGACCCCGACATGGGCCTTGATGAAAGAGTCTCCGACAATCTCAAAAGAATCTATTGAGTGTTCGGGTAAGAGTGAGTACCACTTTAGGGCCCCTTTCATGAGGGTTTCTCTTAGCTTCTTTAGCAGGACCGAATCAATCTCGTGTTAAGCCAAGTTGTTTCCTTTCACCATCGTTGTATAGGTGGTAATGTGCTCTTGAGGGTCTAAAGTCCCATCATATTTCGGTACATCTGGCATTTATTAACCGCTTTGGAATTAACGCTGATGTTGTGTTCGGTTTGAGCGACAACTGGGTGTATTTATTTGAGTCTAGACCTTTCAGAACTAGTGGTGCACCCGGAATTTGGTCCATTCATATTCTTATTTCCTCATAAACCACATGAGATCGATTTTGAAGGGATCATTATTGTTGTTATCAAATCCGTTGCCAATCCCTTCGGCCCTGTCGAAGCCGACCTCACTCCTCGGGGTATTGCTATCCACCCCACTGTTTGATTTGTGGGAGTACATGGAGGAACTGGACCTATGTCCTCCTCGTTGCGGGTGTCACTGATTGAATCCTCGTGTTCAGGTAGGTTTTCTCGTGCCTCAACGTTGTGGGCGATGTTGGCATCGTTAGCTGTCACTTTTTTATGAATTTTGTTATGAAACAAAGAATGAAACAGGTTAGTAATAGATGCAAGGATCAACTCAATTACTGAGTTGTCTGGGCCCCACGGTGGGGGCCAAACTCTTACCCATATAACGGTACATTTGAATTTATAGCGTAATTTATTAACAAACAAATCGATTTGATCCAAAAATAATAAATAAATTAAATAAAATACAAGACTTAGTGTTGAAATCGAGATTTAATAGTAGATAGCTTGGTTCCGGGAGCAAGGCTTCCAAAGGCAGTAATAAAAATAACGTTAGACAGAAAATAAAGTATTATTTAACTTGGAATAGTATGTAACATAAGTTTGTCATAGTTTTCGTGTCTTGCAATGGTTGTTGAAGTCACTATTTATAGATATACCGAGGGAACAAGGTCCTAGGATCAAGACCCTCTTAAATGACAATAATGGGGGTCATTGATGAATATGTAACGACAGGTCAGGAATGCCAAAATTCTCTATAACGGATGTGCATTTAATACTGAGTAATATTCTTCATTGAATGTCATCTGGTGACAAATATTTATTTAATAATGTTCCCTTCGGGGTCTATCCGATGCCAACTGATGTTATTGTCCACGGTCTTTGTTTTCACTTGATTCGTCTTCCGTCTGCCCCGTTTCCACATGTCACTCTTTCATTCGAACCGATTCACCCAATACAATGTTATTTCACGACTTTATTTAGTGCGGGAATCATTTGACTTAGAATTGTAGAAGTCACGTAATTGTATTTGAACACTGTTCTTTATTTAATTAGCAAAAAAAAATTGTGAAAGTTTCATTCATATCTTGAATAAGCAAATACACAAATAAAGAAATGGATGAGTCGATGCACCGAAAATATAAAATCAAACTAGGTAAAGTTTATCAAAATTTTAAATCGGACTGGGTAATATTTGCGTATTTAATGCTGATTGGTTGGTATTTTCTTTCTCGGTTAGGCTGGTTTTGAGACGCCATGCAAAACATTTCTTAATTGAGACTTCAAATGAAGCTGTCAGATATTTTAATTAGAAGAACAGTCACACATACAAAATCATAACAAAAAATAAAAAAGCAGTTGATCGGCAGATTTAAAAGAAAATTAATATACACAAATTTTAAAGTAGAGTGGTCACAACCCAAAATCCACTATAGACCGTGATGGCGCCCAACGTCGTCGCTAGACAAGCACAGTGAATTGCTATTGATTTAATTATTTTTTAAAATCATGAATCTCATATAGATAGAGAGGTCGGTACATTAAAAAATCGTAGTTACGTAAAGTTTAATTAAAATAATAAGGAAAAGTGTATCAATGTAAAACAATCCATAAAAAAATTCTAGAACACCCTCAAAATCCGGTTTCACAAGTGCATGAGCATCTACTAGAAGGTACAATAACAATACAATATCTGTCTGGAATACAAGTTAGATAGGAAAATGTAAATAATTTTGATGGAGACTTTGTATGCTACGGATCGTAACATGGAATGCAGCTCACCGTAAAGTCTCCGCAATAGCCGCCTGTAACGACCTGGCCGGTCATTTTGAGAATTAACGCCCCGATTTCCTATTAACTGCTTTCCCCGTATTTATTTCTGCAATTGTGGTTTGCCGGGAAGATTCGTTTGGAGTTTCGGTGTATTTTGGAATACTTAGTCCCTAAATGAGAGATTAAGCCTTAGAATTGGACGGTAGTCGGAACAGTGTGAAGACGGCCTCAGAATGGAATTCCGTCGATTCCGTTAGTTCCGTTGAGTGAATTTGGCTTAGGGGTGTGTTCGAATTATGTTTTGGAGGTCTGTAGCTTATTTAGGCTTGAAATGCCGAAAGTTGAATTTTTGAAGTTTTCGGATCGATAGTGAAGTTTTTATATCGGAGTCGGAATCCAACTCCGAAAGCTGGAATAGCTCTATAGTGTTGAATGTGACTTGTGAGCAAAATTTGGGGTCAATCGAACTTGGTTTGGTTGGTTTTGTCATCAGATGTAGAATTCTTAAGATTTCAAGTTCATTAGGCTTGGATTGGAGGGTAAATAATGGTTTTAGCATTGTTTTATGTGATTTGAGGATTGGATTAAGTTCTTATGATGTTTTAGGATTGGTTGGCATGTTTGGTTGAGGTCCCGGGGGCCTTGGGTGAGTTTCGAATGCTTAACGGAAGTTGATTTGGACTTAGGCAATTGCTAAAGTTGCTGAACCTGTTGTTTTCGCACCTGCGGATATTGGACCGCAGGTGCGGTGCTGTAGAAGCGGATTAGCAACCGCAGATGCGATCAGAGGCTTGAAGGCTATTGGTCGCAGATGCGGCTCAAGGACCGCAGAAGCGGGAGAGCATCTGCGAGGGGTGGAGCTCAGGTGCATCGCCTGGGGGTTTAATACAATTTATCAGGTGCGCGTCCCCAGCCGTATAAGCGGGACCGCAGATGTGGGCCCATGACCGCAGAAGCGGAAATGGCTGGGCAGAAATATGAAAAATCGAGGGTTTGAGTTCATAACTTGAAAATTCAAATTGGAGCTCAGAGCAAAGCGATTCTGTGCGGATTTGGAAGAGAAGATCAGTGGGTAGTGATTCCTAACTCTTTTTTTTTTAATTGTATTCCATTTATCTAAGCTTAATTTCATCATTTAATTTCGGATTTGCGGTGAAATTTGGGAGAATCAAGGAAAAATTCTTAGGCCGAGTTTTGGGATTTTGATCGAGGTTTTGGCATCGGATTTGAGTGATTTTGGTATGGTTAGACTCGTGAGTGAATAGGTTTTCATAATCCGTCATTTTTACCCGATTCCGGCACTTGAACCCGGGGAGGATTTTTGGGCATTTTTCTAATTTTTCGCCATAACTTTAAATTAATTAGTTAAATTAGTTTCTTGTAGTTTTATTTACGTTATGTAATTGATTTGATTAGATTTGGGCCACTCGGAGTTGAATACTAATGGCAAGAGCGTGATATCGAATTGATTTTGAGCAGGTTCGAGGTGAGTGGCTAGCCTAACCTTGTGCGGGGGAACTCCCCTTAGGATTTTGGTACTGTTGTTATATGAATGTCGTGTGCATGAGGTGACGAGTCCGTACACGTGCTAATTTTTTTTTTAAAAACCCCGTTTTCATTAAGAAAATATTTGTGTTTTCTCTTAATTGAGCAATACTTGTACTTGAAGTTTTGTGTTTAGCTTAGGAAAGCATGACTATGTGACTTACCTGTTGTATCTACTTTAACTGCTTACTTGGATTTTATGTAGCATGTTTAGGGTAGAATTCCTGCTTATTCTTGAATTGAACTGTAGATTTCTTTCTTGAGATTGTTGTGCGTTTACTTTGGGACTACGAGACAGTATCCCGGGAGATCCCCCTTGTTCGTTTACTTTGAGACTACGGATCGGTATTCCAGGAGATCCCCATGTACTGGATATTTATGTTTGGGACTACGGATCGGTATTTTGGGAGATCCCCCCCCCCCCCCCCACATTTACGATTTGGACTACGGGACGATATCTTGCGAGATCCTCCGCACATTAACGTTTGGGACTACAGACGTTATCCTGGGAGATCCCCTGTTATTATCTCTTTGTTTTGAGTTATTACTACTTGTTATTTCATCCTTATTGACTGTTAGCATCTTTAATTATACTGTCTCACCTTACTTTATTTTACCTTGCTATATATATAATCAGTAGGGCCCTGACTTTCTTCATCACTACTCGACCGAGGTTAGGCTTGGCACTTAGCGGGTACCGTGGTGGTGTACTCATGCCCTTTACTGCACATGTTTTTTGTGTGCAGATCTAGGTTCTTCTGCTTAGTTGTTCATCAGTGAGGCGAGCAATTACAGAGACTTCGAGGTATATCTGCCGCATCTGCAGACCTAGAAGTCCCTCTCTATTCTCCCCTTTAGCTTTAGACATCCTGTATTAGCTTTGTTTAGACATTCTGGAGTTAGAACATTATGTAATTTTATCTAGCTTGTGATTTCATGAGATTTCTTGTTTTTAAGACAATCTTTGTTCAGTTTTGAGAGAGTGGTATTGTATATGCCGAGCGGCATGTTAGACCTTTTTATTGTGTTATTCGTAAATTGCTAGTTTCGTATTTCATTTTCCCTTTTTCTGCAAATTGTTAGGCTTACCTAGTCGTAGAGACTAGGTGTCGTCACGACAGTTCACGAAGAGAGAACTTGGGTTGTGACAAGTTAGTATCAGAGCTCTAGGTTCATAGGAGTCATGGATCATAAGCCAGTTTATTAGAGTCTCGCGGATCGGTACGTAGACGTATGTACTTATCTTCGAAAGGCTATGTAACTTTTAGGAAAATTCCACTTCATTTGATTTCTTTGTCGTGCAAGATCGGTACATAAAACTCTTTCTTCCATTCTCTCATAGATGGTGAGGACACGTGCTACAGGAGATAACTAGGCACCCACACCCCCTACTAGAGCCGCCAGAGGTCGGGGCTGGGGTAGAGGCCGAGGACGCGCACGTGGTGCAGTATTAGCACCCTCGCAAGCTGCTACAGAGGAGCCACCAGCAGCTCCAGTCGGAGCCCGGGCACCTGATACGCCAATTGCTACTACTACTCTAGCTCTCCAAGATACCCTTGCACAGTTCATGAGCATGTAGACCACTCTAGCTCAGGCAGGGTTGACTCGCCTTGGTGCAGCCACATCTCAGGCCGGGGGAGGAGCATAGACTCCCGCCGCCCGCACTCCTAAGCAGCGGGTTCGGGTTGATCACATACCAGAGGTTATATCGGTATCGCCTGTGGCCCTAGTTCACCCCGAGGATAGGGCAGCAGCTTCGGAGGATGAGGAGCGGAGGCTTGAGAGGTTCAAGAAGTACAAGCCTCCTACATTCAGTGGTCAGCATTAGAGGATGCTCAGGGAATTCTTGAGGAGTGATATTGTATCCTCCGCACTATGGGTATATCGTGATCGAGTGGGGTTTCTTTCACTACCTTCCAGCTTTGAGGAGAAGCCTATCAGTGGTGGCGTACTTTTGCGTTGGACAGTCCAGTTGAGGCAGCCTTAGGGATGCATGGCGCGCAGAGTATTAGCATTTGCGCTAGGGTACTATGACTATTTTCGAGTATGCTGTCCGTTTCACTGACTTGGCTAGGCATGCACCGGCCTTGGTTTCTACAGTTCGGGAGAGATTTTGCCGGTTTATTAAGGGACTCATTCCTAGCATCAGGTCCAACATGGGTCGGGAGTTGGAGATAGATATTACTTATCAGCAGGTGGTGAGCATTGCTAGGAGAGTAGAGGGCATGCATGCAAGGGATAGGGAGGAGAGAGAGGCCAAGAGGTCTCGAGAGTCGGGCCATTATTTTGGTGCCCGTGCTCCAGCCGCAATTCGTCATGATAGGGGTTATATGAGTCACCCCGTTCATTCAGCTCTTCCAGCGGCCAGTAGTATTCCAGCCCCTCCTAGACCTCGGGATCCTTATTATGCACCTCCAGTATCCAGTGTACCTCATGCACGGGGTGCTTTCAGTGGTCATTCAAGCAGACCTGGCCTGAACCAGTCACAACCGCCACGTCCTTTTAGAGCTTGTTTTGAGTATGGCGACACACGCCATGTGGTGAGGGATTGCCCTAGACTTAGGAGGGGTGCACCTCCACAGACTTCTCAGCCACAGTGTGCTCCGCAGAGTTCCCAAGCTATGATCACAGCACCAATTGCTACCCCAACCACTCAACCAGCTAGAGGTGGAGGTCGGGGAGGTAGAGGTCGCCCTAGAGGGGGAGGCTAGGCCAGATATTATGCTCTTCCTTCCCGCACTGAGGCTGTTGCCTCCGATTTTGTCATCACTGGTATTGTTCCGGTCTGTCATAGAGATGCATCGGTTCTATTCGATCTAGGCTCCACTTATTCCTATGTGTCGTCTTATTTTGCCCCGCATTTGGGCGTATCTCGGGATTTTTTGAGTTCCCCTATTTATGTTTCTACATATGTGGGAGATTCTCTTGTTGTGGATCGCGTTTATCGGTCGTGTTTGATTGCTCTTAGTGGTTTCGAGACCAGAGCCGATTTATTATTGCTCAGCATGGTATATTTTGATGTTATTTTGGGCATGGACTGGTCGTCACCCCATTATGCTATTCTTGGTTGTCACGCTAAAACCGTGACGCTGGATATGCTAGGTGTACCGCTATTAGAGTGGAGGGGTACCTTAGACCACACTACCAGTAGAGTTGATTCATTTCTTAAAGCTCAGCGAGCGTATGAGAAGGGGTGTGACACGTATCTAGCTTATGTGAGGGATGTTAGTATTGATACCGCTATAGTTGATTTAGTCCCCGTAGTATGGGACTTCTCTGAAGTGGTTACAGATGATCTTCCGGGCATGCCGCCTGACAGAGATATTGATTTTGGCATTGACTGTTGCCGGGCACTCAGCCCATTTCTATTCCTCCTTACCGTATGGCTCGTCCTTAGTTGAAGTAGTTGAAGGAGCAGTTACAAGAATTGCTTGATAAGGGTTTTATTCTGCCTAGTGTATCACCTTGGGGTGCTCATGTCTTGTTTGTGAAGAAAAAAGATGGTTCGATGCGTATGTGCATTGATTATCGCCAGTTGAACATAGTTACAGTGAAGAAGTGATATCCTTTACCTCGTATTGATGACGTTTTGGATCAGTTACAAGGTGCTCGAGTCTTTTTTAAGATTGACTTGCATTCAGGCTATTATCAGTTGAAAATGTGGGAGCCAGATATCCCGAAGACTTCTTTCAGGACTCGTTATGATCATTAGGAGTTCCTTGTTATGTCATTTGGGCTGACCAATGCCCCAACAACATTTATGCATTTGATGCACAGTGTATTCAAGCCATATCTTGACACGTTCGTTATTGTCTTTATTGATGACATCCTGGTATGCTCCCGGAGTCGGGAAGATCATGAGCAGCACCTAAGGACGGTGCTTCGGACTTTGAGAGAAAAGAAGTTATATGCAATGTTTTCAAAATATGAGTTCTGGTTGGATTTTATGACATTCTTGGGTCACATAGTATCGAGTGAAGGGATCAAGATGGATCCGAAGAAGGTGGATGTAGTGCAGAGTTGGCCCAGACCATCCTCAGCACATAGATCCGTAGTTTTCTTGGCTTGGCGGGTTATTACCGTAACTTTTGTTGAGGGATTTTCATCTATTACAACACTTATGACCAGGCTGACCCAAAAGGGTGCTCCATTTAGGTGGACGCAGGAGTGTAAGGGGAGCTTTCAGAAGCTCAAGAAAGCTTTGACTACAGCCCTAGTATTGATATTGCCTACAGGTTCGGGGTCTTATACTATCTATTGTGATGCCTCGAGGATTGGCCTTAGAACGGTAATGATGCATGACGGTAGAGTGATTGCCTACACATCCAGACAACTGAAGGTGCATGAGAAGAACAATCATGTCCACGATCTCGAGTTAGCTGCTATTGTTCACGCCTTGAAGATCTGGCATCATTATTTGTACTATGTTCCTTGTGAGATCAATAGTGATCACCGAAGTTTGCAGCATCTGTTCAAGCAGAAGGACCTTAATTTGTGCCAGAGGAGGTGGTTGGAGCTGCTGAAGAACTATGATATAAATATCTTGTATCACGCGGGCGAGGCCAATGTGGTGGCCGATGCTTTGAGTCATCGTGCGAAGAGTTTGGGAGTTTGGCTTATCTTCCAGCAGCAGAGAGGCCCATGGCGATGGATGTTCAGGCCTAGCCAGCCAGTTTGTGAGATTGGATCTTTCGGAGCTCAGTCAGGTCCTTGTTTGTGTGGTTTCTCGGTCTTCCCTGTTTGATCGTATCTGGGAGCGTCAGTATGATGAACCTCATTTTCTTGTCCTCAAGGACAAGGTTCTGCATGGTGATGCCAGATATGTGAGCATTCGTGATGATGGAGTATTGAGGATGCAGGGTCGGATTTGTGTACCTAATGTTGATGGGCTTCGGGAGTTGATTCTAGAAGAGGTCCATAGCTCGCGGTATTCCATCCATCCAGGTGCCGCGAAGATGTACCAGGATTTGAGGCAGTACTATTGATGGAGGCGGATGAAGAAAGATAGAGTGGGGTTTGTAGCTCGGTGCCTCAATTGTTAGCAGGTGAAGTATGAGCACCAGAGACCAGGTGGCTTGCTTCAGCAGGTAGAGATTCTAGAGTTGAAGTGGGAGAAGATCACCATGGACTTCGTAGTTGGACTCCCACGGATTTTGAGGAATTTTGATGCCATTTGGGTGATTGTGGGTCAGCTGACCAAGTCCGATTACTTCATTCCTGTGTGTACAACATATTCTTCAGAGCGGTTGGCTGAGATTTATATCCGGGAGATTGTTCGTCTGCATGGTATTCCAGTTTCCATCATTTTAGATAGAGGCACTTAGTTCACATCATTCTTCGGGAGGGCCGTACAACTTGAGTTGGGTACTCAGGTGGAGTTGAGCACAACATTCCATCCCCAGATGAATGGATAGTCCAACCGCGCTATTCAGATTCTTAAGGATATGCTCCGTGCGTGTGTGATGGAGTTTGGAGGTCTTGGGATCAGTTCTTGCCACTGGCGGAGTTTGCCCACAACAACAGATTTCAGTCCAGCATCCAGATGGCACCGTATGAGGCCTTGTATGGTAGGCGGTGTAGATCCCCGTTAGGTTTGTTCGAGCCGTTGGGCACATACTTGGTTCAGGACATTTTGGAGAAGGTTAAGGTAATTCAAGATAGACTTCGCACAGCCCAGTCTAGACAGAAGAGTTATGCGGACCGGAAGGCTCGCGATGTTTCATTCATGGTTGAAGAGCTGGTGTTGCTTCAGGTTTCGCCTATGAAGGGCGATGAGATTTGGGAAGAAGGGGAAATTGAGTTCGAGGTTTATTGGTCCTTTTGAGGTATTGCGACATGTTGGAGAGGTTGCTTATGAGCGTGCCTTACCTCTCAGCTTGCCAGGAGTTCATCCAGTATTTCATGTTTTGATGCTTCAGAGGTATCACGGTGATCCGTCACACGTGTTGGATTTCAGTGCAGTCTAGTTTGACAAGGATCTATCTTATGTTGAGGAGCCAGTGGCTATATTGGACATGCATGTTTGAAAGCTGAGGTCAAAGAGCATTGCATCAGTGAAGGTTCAGTGGCGGGGTCAGCCAGTTGAGGAGGCGACTTAAGAGACCGAGCAGGATATTCGCAGCTATTACCCTCATCTTTTCACTACTTCAAGTATGTCTCAATGCTCGTTCGAGGACGAACGAATGTTTTAACAGGGGAAGGATGTAACGACCCGGCCGATTGTTTTGAGAATTAACGCCCTGATCCCCTATTAACTGCTTTCCCTGTGTTTGTTTCTGCTATTGTTGGTTGCCGGGAAGACTCATTTTAAGTTCGGAGTTTTTTAGGATACTTAGTCCTTAAATGAGAGCTTAAGATTTAGAATTTGGACCATAGTCAGAATAGTGTGAAGATGGAATGGAATTCCGTTAACTCTGTTGGCTCCGCCGGGTTATTTCGGACTTAGGGGTGTGTTCGGATTGTGTTTTGGAGGTCCGTAGCTTATTCAGGCTTGAAATGCCGAAAGTTGAATTTATGAAGTTTCTGAATCGATAGTGATGTTTTGATATCGAGGTCGGAATCATAATCTGAAAGTTGGAATAGTTCAGTAGAGTTGAATGTGACTTGTGTGCAAAATTTGGGGTCAATCGGACTTGGTTTGGTTGGTTTTGTCATCGGATGTAGAATTGTTAAGATTTCAAGTTCATTAGGCTTTGATTGAAGGATGAATCGTTGTTTTAGCATTGTTTGATGTGATTTGAGGATTGAATTATGCTCATATGATGTTGTAGGATTGGTTAGCATGTTTGGTTGAGGTCACAAGGGCCTCGAGTAAGTTTCAGATGCTTAACAGAAGTTGATTTGGACTTAGGCAATTGATGAAGTTGCTGAACCAATTGTTTTTGCACCTGGGGATATTGGACAGCAGGTGCAGCGCCGCAGAAACGGATTGGTAACCGCAGTGCGGTATGAGGTTTGAAGGATGTTGCTTGCAGATTCGGCTCAAGGATTGTAGAAGCGGGAGCGCATGTGTGGCGCCTATGGGTTTAATACAATTTCGCAGGTGCGGGTCCCCAGCCGCAGATGCGGCCCCATGACCACAAAAGCAGAAATCGCTGGGCAGAAATTTGAAAAATCGAGGGTTTGAGTTCATAACTTGAAAAATCAAAATTGAGCTCGGGGGAAGTCGATTCTGTGGGGATTTTGAAGAGAAGATCAGTGGGTAATGATTCCTAACTCCTTTTTGATTGTATTCCATTAATCTAAGCTTAATTTCATCATTTAATTTCAGATTTGGGCTGAAATATTGGGAGAATTGAGGAAAAGTTCTAAGGCCGAGTTTTGGGGTTTTGATCGAGGTTTTGGTATCGGATTTGAGTGATTTTGGTGTGGTTAGACTCGTGAGTGAATGGGTGTTCATAATCCATAATTTTAACCTGATTCCGAGACGTAGGCCCGGGGAGGATTTTTGGGCATTTTTCAAATTTCTCGCCATAGCTTTAAGTTCATTAGTTAAATTAGTTGCCAGTAGTTTTATTTACGTAATGTAATTGATTTGATTAGATTTGGGCCACTCGAGTTGGATACTCGTGGCAAGAGCGTGATATCAGATTGATTTTGAGCTGGTTCGAGGTAAGTGGCTTTCCTAACCTTGTGTGGAGGAACTCCCCTTAGGATTTTGGTACAGTTGTTATATGAATGTCGTGTATGTGAGGTGATGAGGGCGTACATGTGCTAATTGTTGAAAAACCCTATTTTCATTAAGTAAATATCTGTGTTTTCTTTTAATAGAGAAATACTTGTACTTGAAGTTTCCTGTTTAGCTTATGAAATCATGACTATGTCACTTAACTGTCGTATCTACTTTAATTGCGTACTTGGATTCTGTGTAGCATGTTTAGAGTAGAATTCCTACTTATTCTTGAATAGAACTGTAGATTTCTTCCTTGAGACTGTTGTGTGTTTACTTTGGCACTACGAGACGGTATCTTGGGAGATCCCCTTTGTTTGTTTACTTTGGGACTACGGATCGGCCCGGGAGATCCCCGTGAACATTTATCATTGGGACTACGGGACAATATCCCGGGAGACCCCCCTGTACTGGATATTTATGTTCAGGACTACGGATCGTTATTCCAGGAGATCCCTCCCTCCCCCCTCCCCCCGCACATTTACGATTTGGACTACGGGACGATATCCCGAGAGATCTTCTGCACATTTACGTTTGGGACTACGGGACGTTATCCTGGGAGATCCCATGTTGTTATCTCTATGTTTTGAGTTATTACTTCCTTCGATTTCATCCTTATTGTTTGCTAGCATCTTTAATTATATTGCCTTATTTTACCTTGCTATATATACAACCAGTTGGGCCCTGACTTTCCTCGTCACTACTCGATCGAGGTTAGTCTTGGCACTTACTGGGTACCGCTCTGGTGTACTCATGCCCTTTCCTGCACATGTTTTTCGTGTGCAGATCCAGGTTCTTCTACTCAGCCGTTCTATTAGTGAGGCAGGCGATTAAAGAGACTTCGAGGTATATCTGCCACATTCGCAGACCTAGAAGTCGCTCTCTATTCTCCCCTTTAGCTTTTGACTTCCTGTAATTTCTTTGTTTAGACATTCTGGAGTTAGAACACTATTTAATTTTCTCTAGCTTGTGATGTCATGAGATTCCAGGTTTTGGAAGAGTCTTTGTTCAGTTTTGAGTGAGTGGTACTGCATATGCCGAGCGGCATGTTAGACCTTTTTATTATGTTATCCGTAAATTGCTAGTTTCGTATTTCATTTTCCTTTTTTCCGAAAATTGTTAGGCTTACCTAGTCGTGGAGACTAGGTGCCATCACAACAGTTCACAGAGGGAGAACTTGGGTCATGGCACCGCGCCTTTGCGCCCAAAAGACCACCAGAAATATATATACTTGCACAATAAGTGCAGAAGTGCAGCATGAGTACGCAAATCAACGCATACCAAGTAAGTATCTAGCCTAACCCCGGAAAAGTAGTGATGAGGGGTCGACATTGACACTTACTAATGGTCCAATAAATCAAGTACAATAGAAAGTAAACAAGTATGAGGCATGGTAAATAGACAGTGAAGAAAATATAGGTATGGGGTACGATCTTCCTCTGAACAGTAAACACAAGCTCTCAATTATCAGTTACCTCCTCAACCGAAGTATATATAAGATGGTCCCCACCAGATAGGTCGTCCCAACTCAAATCAGAAAAAATCACGGATACGCTGGATTCATGTCAAATATAACGCACGATTGTTCTGAGGCGAACAGCTCGAGCCCATAAAAGTTTTTCATGAAGTGCCCGAGGTAAACGACTCTATCCCATACTAATATTTTATAGATATATCGAGGCGAATGGGCCTATCCCATTAGAATATGATACATGATACTGCCGAGGTGAATGGCCCGATCCCATAAGAATATGATATTGCCTAGGCGAATGTCCTAATCCCATGAGAGTGTGTTACATAATTCTGGCGAGGCGAACGGCCCGATCCCATTAGAATAAGAAGCTTTAATGGGTCATAGACCCCACCCACAAATATACGTGTAAGTTATGAAATTTAAGGAACCTTTTTGATGAAAAACGCATAACGCGGGATAAATTCGTAAGGGAAGCACAATTATTCTGCGGCTAATCAAGTAGCTCATCAAATCTCTACAATAGCAAGTCTATCACTCTACGCAAGCCTAGTCTCATGTCGTAAAGCGAAATAAAGGAATTAAACAGGCAAGGATAACTCAATTAGTATAATTAATGCATGGTGTGAACCTAAGTCTAACAGAACAAAATCAAGAATTCTAGCATATGCACAGACACTCGTCACATCATACGTGCGCAGCTCCCGCAACATGTAGCATATAACAGGAATAACACCTACAGGGTAAATTCCCCCTCACAAGGTTAGACAGGAGACTTACCTCGCTCCAAAGTTCCATAATCGGCTCCAACTTCTCTCCAACACCTCAAACCGATGCCCATCGATCCGAAACTAGTCAAACAATGTGCAGACCAATAAAAATATATTCTATTACTCATAATTAATCAGTTTATAACAATTCCCAGTTTAGCTCGAAAAGTCAGCAAAGTCAACCCTCGGGCCCACGTGCCCGGATTTCGAAAATGTTCGAAGATGAATATTACCCATAACACCACGAGTTCAAATATATAACTTATTCCTAATTTCATTTCAAAAATCGTGGTCAAATCCAAAATTATCAATTTCTAGGTTTCTTCAAAAATCCCACAATTATTATAATTTTTTATGTTTAAATTCACATGTAAAACATGTATTTAACTCATAACGGTGGAAAAAACTTACCACATGAAGGATGATAAAAATGGAACTCCAATATCGCGCCAAAGCCGGCTGTAACGAGAGAAATAAGGTGATATGAGCAAAAACCCGATTTGGCTAACATATACATTCTGCCCAGGCGATCATTGCATCTGCGAAGCTAAGGACGCTTAAGCAGCGTTGCTTCTGCGGAAACAAGTTCGCTTCTGTGGAAAGCACTGGAGGCCGCCCATTCACACCTACGGACAAGGTCCCACTCGTGCGACATTGCAAGTGCGACAATTGACCCTCGCTTATGCACGCCCCTCCGCTTATGCGCTCTAAGAAGTCGCATATGCGCCATCGCAGATGGGTCCAAACGTCGCTTATGCTATCCTTCACCACCCAGCCTTTCCCTGCTTCTGCGATGAGCAGCCCGCTTCTGCGACCAAAATTCTGTAGAAGCGGCTGTAGCACCAGAACCCCTTGAGCAGAGAAATCATGCGACGAAATGATCCGAACCATATCTGTAACTCACTCGAGCGATTTGGAACCCCGTCCGAATATACCCACAAGTTTCGTGACATAACGCGGACCTGCTCGAGGCCTCAAATCACACCACACAACACCAAAACTATGAATCGAAACCTTTCTTTAAACATTTAAACTTCGATGCACGTGTCCGATTCATAGTTATACTATCCGGAATGATTCCAAACTTTACGCACAAGTCACAAATTATGATGCAAACCTATTCTAAGGTTCATAACCCAAACGGACATTGATAACACCAAAGTCCACTTCAAATCAAACTTAGGAATCTCTAAAACCTTCAAAATGTTAACTTTCCACAATAACCATTGAAATGCTCCGGGGCCACACGATACTCAACCCGAACACACGCCCAAGTCCGAAATCATCATACGAACCTATTGAAACCTTCAAATCCCAATTCCAAAGTCGTTTACTAAAAATTCAAACATTGGTCAACTCTTCCAACTTAAAGCTTCCGAATTGAGAATTTTCCTTTCGAAAACAACTCCGAATTTCCCAAAATTCATTTTCGACTACCCGTACAAGTCATAATATATGGAGTGAAGCTACTCAAGGCCTCAAACTGCCGAACGATGCACTAGAGCTCAAAATGACCGGTCGGGTCCTTTCATTCTCCCCCATTTAAACATACTTTCGTCTTTAAACGTGCCATGAACTGCACTGGAGTTTACCAAAATCGTTGTTTAACATCTCGTGCACCTACCTGTGCTACCACCACCTATGTGAGCATATTAGCTTAATCCAGACTGAAGATCCTTCCTTCTACCTTAGCTTACAAGCCATATAACCAAATTCCAACATCCAAAATTCTCTTCCAGGTCTGATTCCATCATATGAACATCATGACAGTCTCCACCCAATGTACCAAATATGATCATTCACCCATGCAGAAAACCACACAATGCACCTCCTAATTCATATTTCCATAATAACATCCTCCGACTATAATAGCTGCAAATTCACGAACCAGACGCCCGCATTATACCTCTTAACACATATGTTACACCCCATGTTTTCGTACGTGAGAGTACGTCATAAGTCAATTGATGTAAGCTCAAAATGAGATCATTTTTAAAAGTACATAAAGTAAGTTAATCATGTTATCTTGGAGGTTACAAATATTTATAATCATGAATAACAAGTACCAAGAGGGTTGGAAGGCTAAGAAGCTAAAGTAATTGAAGAAAATAAGTTTCGTCAAAAGTCGACAAGTTGGAAATGTTATAACATGTACTTTTGCGGTAAGACTAGGGTTCATAAGATGATAAGAAGTTTATGTTATGAGTTATATCAGTTGAATGATAATCTTGTGTTACATTTTGAAGTCAAGTGAGTTGTGGAACAAAAGTCGATGAAAGTAGTCACAAGTTAAGTGCATAAATGCGCTGAAAATTAGGTAAGTTGTTGCAAAGATTTTTTACCAATTTAAATGAAATTATGGGATGATCCACATACCAAACTGAATATCTACAAGCCTAGTTTCTAACGCATTAATACGTTTGTCAATATGATGATATTCGTGTTTTTGCAAGACTGCACAGACTGGTAGGTGACAAATAGGCATGTCACCTACTTGTTTCAACGAAGGGACCAAATAAATCCAAAAAAAAGGTGGCCAAGGGGCTTCTTAAGGTCTGCATTAAACAATTTCTTTCACTCATATTTCAGAATAACTTTAGATTGAAACCCTGAAACTCCTCCCCCTAAAATCCCACACAAACCCTATGTCACGCTCAAAAAGTGAAGAGGCGTGGCCGGCACCCGGTGCCATACTCAGCCCGATTACCACTCCATAACTGTAAACTCTGGAAGGGTAACCCTCAACTTAGGCCGATGAGGCCATATTCTGAATCAACTTAAAGTAATGTCTACAACCAGCAATACCAAACTAAACATCTACATGGGGCTCGTAAAGCCACAATATTGATATAAAAAATGTACAGGACTCAACTACAAGCCTCTAGGGATAACTGAACTTTATCATTGTCGGGACAGGGCCTCGACCTACCCATAAAACCTATATAAATAAAATGGAATCCACGGTATAGACTGGGTAACTCCGAGGAGTTAGAGCTTAGCAACTAAGCTGATGTTTGACTTTGTCTACTGGGAAGTTCTATCCAGTTGTCTATCAGGACCTGCAGGCATTAAATGTAGCATCCCTAGCAAAAGGGACGTCAGTAAAAAATAATGTATCGAGTCTGTAAGGCAACATAATAATTGGAAGCTGAAACTGAAGTGATAATATAATAACTAAAAGTACCTGGGTGTCAAATATAATTGGATGATATGCTTACCTGCTGCTGTCGAATCATCTCTCTCAATATTGTAAGTAAAATAGTTGTTCGGCCCTATAAGAGTCGGTATGTGTAACTGCTTTACCATAGTAGACTCGCTCATAGGTGCTCGGCCATACTAGGCTCTATATCTTGGTCATCTAGGCTCTCTCACAGCCACTCGGCCACAGTAGGCTCGGTATATAACTTACCATCTGATCATAGGTTGCCCAATAGGGGTCTGCCCATCGATTATAGCTCAATGGTGCTGAAAATACTATAATACTGTATATATATAAACTCTCTGCTCTCTTGGCTAAAAAAAGAGTATAGTAAACTGAATATGAAGTCCCGATAAGGGAGAATACTGTAACTTAGGAGACTAGGACACTGCACATAAACTCAGGATTATGAACTTCTCTTTATGTCTCGTTATGAAACACATGTAGTTACTGGATCATGCCAAAATGAAAGAAATGTGTAGCCTTAACATATCTTAACTCCGTTGATTCCTTAATAAATTCCAATAAATTATTCAAACAACTCAAGTCAATCTACCACATCATAAGGAGATTCAAACTCAATGTTGAGTAAAGGCTAAGTTTGCAACTTAAACTAGTAGCTCATTTACTTAAATTTAGGCAGCATCTTCCCTGTAACAAGGCCCTCTTCCAATAACACATATCAAAAACAACAAGAACGCGACAATAACAACATGTATGCATCATTTTCCAACCTTATCTCCATCACAATATACCACAAAATAGCCCACACGCCCTAATAACTTCATACATAAACGACAACAAAAGTAGTGTCGAATAACCTAAAAAAATGTAACACAAAAGACCAGCCCACCATTACATAAATATATGGTGTTTCTACACACTTTTTTTCCTCCGAAACTCCATAAAACATCAGCATAAGAGGCCAACACGAGTGGACTACAAAACAGTCCACTAAAAGTTAAATAAATCGAACTAACGGCTTCCGATCACCATCCTGTGAGTTCTAAATATTAGTAAACGAATTTATCAATATTCCTTGATATTTAAAAGCTTAAATACATAAATAAAAGTTTTTCTTATCTATGAAATGCCTTCCAAAACTCAAACTACAATGAAAAACAGAGGTGATATAGTCATACTTACATCTTAGGGGTCGTTCTAATGTTATAGCTTCTTGATTTCGTACAAGGGATGTTAATGTTCTTGGAAACTCTTGTAGACAGCTTAAGGGTAAGTTTATGGGGGTTCTTTGGTCGTGTTATATGAAAAAAAGGAAGAGAAAGACGACTTAAAACCTCTAAATATCAACTTTTGAAAAGTCAAAGAGGTGCTAGCTTGGCTTCCTACCATTGGCCCTTCTTCCGATACTTATATTTTTTTATCCGGATGTCATATGAATGAATGGTTAAGAGAGTTTGAAACTAAATTCCAAGACCTTCAATTGATATTTAATATTTCCGAAAAATACCTCATATAACGCACGAAATGTATTGCTCAAAAAGCTTTAGTGACACACCTACTTGTCACATATGCAGTCTGTGGAGTCTTGCGAAACTGCAAATATCTCTCTACTCCAATGTTGTATCGACAAACGGTTTAATGAAATAGAAACTAGACACGTAGATATTTAATTTGGTAGGTATATCATCCCATAATTTCAAGTATATTGGGAGAAAAGCTCAACTACATTTGAATTATGTTTCAACACATTTATGAATGTAACATGTGATGACCTTTTCCATCATTTGTTCCACAATTCACTTGATTTAAAAACATAACACACGACTATCATACGACAAAAATTACTCATAAAATAATCTCCTTATAATGTTAAGCACCCTAGTATCACCCCAGAAGTATATGTTATAACATCCCAGCTTGTCGACATTTAATGAAACTTATTTTTTTTATTCTTTTAGCTTCCAAGCCTTCCAACACTCTTAGTACTTGGTATTAGTGATCTTAAATATTTGTAACCTATATGGTAAAATTATTAACTTACTTTATGTACTTTCAATGATGATCTCATTTCTATGCTTACATCAGTTGACTTACGATGTACTCTCACGTACAAAAATATGGGGTGTAACATCATTCCCCTCCTTGGAACATTCGTCCTCGAATGTTCACTGATGCGCTTATCAATCTCATAACTTATAGCTTTTACGAATACCTTAATATTGTCCTTGACCTCTAGGCCACTGTTCTCTGAATCAATCCAAAGGCAAGGGCATTCCCCCCTTTAGGTCTCTTTCTCACACCACGACTTGTGGTCGGAATTCTTCTGATCTCGTAATTATTACTACCTTCTGTCATGCAGCATGTACGACTTTGTCCTTGTACGGGCACCAATGAAACTTTTCTATCATATTTCCTCCCACTTTTTGCAAATCTCTAGGCCTCACTTTATGAATATATACAGAACTATGGCAAGCTATCCCTCTGGGCATCTTAAGTGTACTGAAGTCCTTCACGTGGTAATTCGTCGAACTTATGACTATTGCTATCTTTTGTTACATAGACCCGATTATCTATACGTATGTATTTACTGCATCTACGTAGATCATACTATACCATAACACTTACTTAGAGTTGCTATTACCAAGGTTTGCTACCCAACTCTAGGTTACTCTCTCGTTGCTTATCCTATATGTATAAATCTAAGTCCTTTAATGCTTCCTCATTATTGTTCATCTTAATAATGGTAGCCTAATCTCATCTCATACATTGTAAATTTTATCCAGCTATTGTTGATTCACCTTCATGGTGTAATCTACTACTGATAACTTGAAACCTCTTACATAATACATTGTCGGTAGGGCTCACGTCTCATTGGGAAACATCTGAAGTTATTTTCCTGATCCACCTAGGGACGATACAATACTTTAATAATTATATTTCATAGCATCCCAACGTGGTTCATCTAATGGGGGTATTCTAATCTTGTGCAATTCATGAAATCCCCTTTTCTCTAAATCATTACTCAATCGAAGGCGTAAATGTCATCCACTTATCATTTATCACAATCACACCTTTATTCTACTACCAGGACAACATTCCATCTTTTCTACTCGCAACCGTCCTTTAACTTGCTAGCACCATAGATTTCCTTATGTTATTCTAGAACCTCAAGTGAGACATCACATTGTCTCTAACTTTTCTTTACTCTCTTAACTACACCTCATGGTACCTGAAAACTATATGCTGGAAGATATGCCACTGACGATACCACTATCGTTTCTGGCTACTGAATCACGGCGCTTCTAGCCCTCTATCTAAAATCTTGACTATTCATAACCTTCTGCACTTAAGTATCTCGTACCTTCTTTACCTTTACCTTTCTTATCTTTAAATCTTGCATCGTATCTTCTGCCATGTTTATAAACTTCCTTCCATATATGTGGAATTCACGTCCACACCTTAAAGATCCACTAAAGTACTTGCACCTATGATGCATACTCATTCCTGCAGGAGATTCATACTGACTTCTTATGAGGCTGGTACTCTTCTAACTAGCTTTATCATAGAACCGTCATAGAATATGGCCGTTGTACTATCTCTCTCGTACCTTTGATATTAAGAGTTATTCTGCAATGTTTTGAATCACGACTTCTATAATTATCTTGATCTAATAATCAGACTCCTGATTTACTTAGCTGATGTAGTTTCCTATTCTCTCTCAAACATTAAGTAGCTTAAGCTATCTTTCGATATGTGGCTCAGGGTATTAGTTATTACTTTTGCCTTTCGTGGATGCAATGGAACATCCATGATATAACCTTCTAACAATTCAAGCCTTTGTCTGACGTGGACTTAATTCTTTCTTTTAACTTATACCATAATCTCATATAACTATAGGAATATCAACATATATGATGGATGAATAATACTCTGAAATCATGAGTGCGGTCGGAACGTAACTAACTATCGGTCATAGATCAAATATTTCCATTTGTGCCTTCTCAGTAGTCTTTAAACTTAAACAATTACTTATCGCGGTCTTTCTAGCACTTGTTGCATGGATACATAGGCTTATCTTGGTGCCCACATATATAGGAATTTTGTGCAACTCATATGATTATGAATACTACTTTTGATTTTACTTCTCATTCATTGGTCACGATAGGTGCCACTTTCTTATGGAGTGCATACAATGTTGTAGTTAGATTGTTGTTCCAAGACTACTTCTTCTTTAGGTCACTATGTTTATGTTGAACCCTTCTTCCTTATTTCCTCAGCTAGTTTTTTGTTGTAGCACTTAGGGGAGACCCTCTTACTCTTGTAAAGCTGTGAGCTTATTACATCATTTACCCGGCGGAATTTTTGATGTGCTTACTCGCCTATGAATATCCTTATTTACATAGCTCTGTGCCCTTGTTCTTACAGGTTTACTTCCAAACTCAATTTTTTTGTCTCTCCCATGGAACTCTCTTTTATTTACGTAACACTTTTACGGAAACTATAACTACCTCAACTCCTATCTGAATATTTCTCAAGGATTACGATGTCGTACATGCGAGACTAAATCCCCTATGCTAGGTTCACTATGTTTATCTTGCATGATCTGTTGATTTATCTGTATCCTCTTGTCTAGCCATAACTAGGATCTTCCTGAATCAACTACTAACTACTCGTTGGTCCATTCTCATATCTATATTCCGTGTAATCTCGCTTGCGTTGTTTCCTTTGTCCTAATTTACCTCTTGCACTGCTCCTTATGTATCAAGTGTTCATTCACACTTATTTATCAATAACATCCTGGGAGGGAACCCTTACTGCATCTCCCTGCCATCGTGCTTGTATAATGTTCTTGAGTCATAACATATCTGTAGGATCTGAATAAATGCGATCTCACCCCTTTTGCCTTTCTATTGCATTCTTCATTTACTAGTCCAAAGTTACGTCTTCATATTTGACATCTTTTCACATCTTCACTAACTTTTACTCGCCTTGCGGTAACCCTTCTATACCAGGGATAACTGAATCTCTTATGCACGAGGGTGACACCTAGTGTAACTGGCACACTTAGTCCCATAAGCATAACTCTGCTCACATTGCTTGCTTTAGGGGAGTGTATTCCTGAATGATCTTTTTAGGTTATTCTTCCATTGTCCATTATATCATTTTGGAACACGATTTCTGAAATTCTTACGATGCCGACTATTATCAAATCCTTCAGTCCCTAAATCATGTTCGATTTATCTTGTTTACTAGCCTCTGCTGATTTCTATTACTCCGCGGGTCTAACTTAGCTTTCTAGGAATCTTGTCTTTCCTTTACTAGACTATAGACTCTGTCATCCTATAATATTCTGATTTACCGCTATCACCAATTTGTCACATTTTACTCATAATGCTCCATTTACTCTCTTCTTATTCTTCTGCTTATATCTCTGTCTATTACCTTATTCTGAAAGCTTTAACAAAATATTCTTTCACTTTTAGCTTCCCTTACTCCATCTATTAACGCTTTGGGGTCGCCTAACATTCTCTCTTGACTAGGGATGAGAGCCATACTAACGTAAATATTTATCACTTCTAGGATTCCACTGCCTATCTTCTGAAATTTCTGAACATTACAATATTTATATCTGAGTGCACTATTCTAGAGTGCACCATCTGGGTGTCTCACAAGGAGATCAATACCACATTTTCACTATCCTTCAGAAATGTTAGCTAATGATAACAATCCATCCACTACTTTTGGTTACTCTAACTCTAACAAGATCATGATATCCCATCCTTCTCTTAAACTATATCTGTTAGCTCCCATAGGGCATAATTGAGATGGGTGTGGCCAATTGTATATATCTTTGTTACTGTTGAAAGTAACTCAGAATGCTTATATTTCTCTGCCTGAATTGTAAATACTGATAATCTTCACTAACTGGGTACCTCGTAACCTTCTTCACCTTGCTTCTTTTACTTGTTGAAAGTTGTATCTACCTTCTGATTCTCATATTGCTTTTTACCTTATAGGTGGATTGATATTCATACCTTATGGTTCCTTATCAAGAAGCTTACACGTCATAGTACACACATGATCTACTGAAAACCTCACATTTACTCATCATAAACATGATGCATAATCGAGTTCCTCTAACTGAACTCTTCCATAGCCATATTCAATCTCTTATCAAATGTCTTTTTGGATTAGGTATCGTTGTATTATGAATAAAATAAAATTTAGGAGTCTGACCTTCTTATAATTGAGCTGTACCACACGATCTAGACTGAGAAGAAAAAGTGACAGTCCTAAATATCCTATAGCCTCCTGCATATAAGTGTGGTGCACAACACACCCATAAAAAAGAATCGACTAGACATGGCTTGTAGACTCCCCAGTACAGAACGGCTCTGATACCACTTTTTTCATGCCCCAAACCTGAAGAGGCGTGGCCGGCACCCGGTGCTGTACTCGGCCCGAGCGTACCACTCTATAACAATGAACTCTAGAGGGGTAACCCTCAACATAGGCCGATAAGGCCATATTTTGAATCATCTTAAAATAATGTCTACAACCATAAATACAAACTAAACATCTACATAGGGCTGATAAAGCTACAATACTGATATAAAAAATGTATAGGACTCAACTACAAGCCTCTAGGGATAACTGAACTGTATCATGGTCGGGACAGGGCCTTGACTTACCCATCAAATTTGTATATATAAAATGGACTCCACGATATAGACCTGGTAACTCTGAGGAGGTGGAGCTTACCAAACAAGATGATGTTTGACTTTGTCATCTAGGAAGGTCTATCCAGTTGTCTATCAGGAGTTGCAGGCATGAAATGCAGCATCCCCGGTAAAAGGGACGTCAGTATGAAATAATGTACCGAGTATGTAATGCAATAGAATAAATGAAAGCTGAAACTAAACTTATAATATAATAACTGAAAGTACCTGATCGTCACATATAATTGGAATATATGCTTACCTGCTGATACTGGGTCATCTCTCTCAATATAGTAACTAAAATAGCTACCTGGCCATATAAGGCTCGATATGTGTAACTGCTCTGTCGTAGTAGGCTCGCACATAGGCGCTC
Organism: Nicotiana attenuata; assembly: GCF_001879085.1. Lineage (NCBI taxonomy): Eukaryota > Viridiplantae > Streptophyta > Magnoliopsida > Solanales > Solanaceae > Nicotiana > Nicotiana attenuata. The sequence goes on from NC_031998.1 coordinate 7,290,273, forward strand.
GGCCATACTAGGCTCTGTATCTCGGCCATCTGGGCTCGCTCATAGGCGCTCAACCATAGTAGGCTTGGAATATAACTTACCATCTAATTAAAGGTGCCCAATAGGGGTCTGCCCATCGAATATAGCTCGATGGTGGTGAAAATACTATAATATTGTATATACATAGACTCTCTCCTCTCTTGGCTAAAAGAAGACAAAACTAAACTGAATATGAAGTCCCGATAAGGGAGAATGTTGTAAGTTAGGAGACTAGGACAATGTACATCAATTTAGGAATATGAATTTCTCATTATGTCTCGTTATCAAACACATGTAGTTGCTGGATCATACCAAAATGAAAGAAAGGTTTAGCCTTAACATACTTTAACGCCTTTGAGTCCTTAATACCTTCCAAGAAATTATTCAAATGACTCAACTTATTCTACGACATCACATAAGGAGATTCAAAATCAGTGTTGGGTAAAGGCTAAGTCCGTAACATAAACTAGTAGCTCGTTTAACTAAATTTGGGCAGCATCTCCCCTGCAAGAAGGACCTCCTCCAATACCATATACCAACAAAAATAAGAACACAACAATAACAATATGTATGCATCATTTTCCAACCTTTTCTCCATCACAAATATACCACAACACAACCCACACACCCTAATGACTTCATACATAAAACGCCAACCAAGTAGTGTCAAACAACCTAAAAAATGCAACAACGAATGACCATCCCATCATTCCGTCATTATGTGGTGTTTCTCCACACCTTTTATCCTCCAAAACTCCATAATACATCAGCACAAGAGGTCAACGCCAACACGAGTGGACTACAAAATAGTCCATTAAAAGTGAAATAAAATGAACTCACGGCTTCCGATCACCGTCCTGTGAATTCTAACTATTACGAACCAAATTTATCAACATTCCTTGATATTTAGAGGATTAAATACAGGAATTAGGAGTTTTCTTAAGTATGAAGTACATTCCAAAACTCAAACTACAAAGAAAAAGATAGGCGATATAGCGATACATTCGTCGTAGGGATCGTTCTAATGTTATCGCTTCTTGATTTCGTACCAGGGATGTTAATCTTCTTGGAAACCTTGTATAGAGATTAATAAGTCTATGGGGGTTCAATGGTCGTTTTCTATGAAAAAAATCAAGATAAAGACGATTTAAAACCTATATATATCAACTTTTGAAAAGTCAAAGAGGTGCTAGCTTGTCACGCTACCATTGTCCCTTCTTCCGACACTTATATCTTTTTATCCGGATGTCGTATGAACAAATGGTTAAGAGGATTAGAAACTAAATTCCAATACCTTCAATATGGTATAAAATATTTCCCAAAAATACCTCATATAACACATGAAATGTACTGCTCAAAAAGCTTTAGTGACACACCTACTTGTCACATATGTAGTCTGCACAGTCTAGCGAAACTGCAAATATCTCTCTACTCCGATGTTGTACTGATGAACAATTAATTTGTAGGTAGATCATCCTATAATTCCAAGTATATTCGGAGAAAAGCTTAGCTATATTTGTACTAAGTTTCAATACATTTATAAATGCAACATGTGATGACCTTTTCCAACATTTGTTCCACAACTCGCTTGACTTCAAAAACATAACACACGACTATCTCACGACTAAAATAACTCATAACATAGTCTCCAAATAATGTTAAGCACCCTAGTCTCATTCCAAAAGTACACGTCATAACATCCAAACTTGTCGACTTTCGACGAAACTTATTTTTTTTGATTCGTTTAGCTTCTACGACTTTCAACACTCGTGGTACTTGGTATTAGTGATATTAAGTATTTGTAACCTCCATGGTAACGTAATTAACATACTTTGTGTAATTTCGAAGATGATCACATTTATCAGCTTACATCAGTTGAAGTACGATGTACTCTCATGTACAAAAACATGGGGTGAAACACCTTAGGTGATTTCGGGTGATACGAACTGATCCTAGTACCAAAAAACCTGGATAGCTAACTAATTTCCCTTTCCCCTTCTTGTATCTGCATTTGAGGACTGGCTTTAGATTAAGAGGGACTAGGTTTTATGGGTTCTACTCAGGCGAATGTGAGTTTATGCTTCTCTTTGCCTTATCTAAGCTTTTACGAGTTGTAGCTCGATCATAAAGACTAGAACTTGCGAATTTCCATAAAGTAGTATGTTGTTTTCTGTGGCATCACTGTGGGTTGGTTGCGAAAATAATTTTAAGTTGAATTCATGGCTTTTCATATGAGAAGAGGCTTAATTATGTAATGTTAGTTGTGTTTCTTGATTTGAAAGAATAGACAAGTTAGAAACGTGTTTTAGTAATCCGAAAAATAAGTTTCGAGTTGCTGAACTTGTGTGACTGTTATGGGGTTATTTTAAAGTTGTATTGTCGCTGAAAATAGTAGGGATAATTGAATCTGTGGCGGTTAATATTATTGATAAATTCCGGAAGGAAGAAGGGGTTTAACACTATTATTTAGTCACAAGTCGAGCTTGTCGCTCGTCGGTATTGTTAAAGTGTTTTGAAAGGCTTATTATGAGTATTGTTGTTGGGTTGTAGTTAGTTGTTGTAATTTGTTGGAAGTCATACAAAACAGGGGAGCTGCAGTCCGTTTTATCGTAGAATAAAGTGTCACGCTCAAATGCGATAAGTTATTGCATTTGTATTGTGATGAATGTATTGTTCATTGCTTGTAGACACAGTAGCTGCAGGTTAAGTTAGCTTGAGGATTGGACGGGATATTTTGAGGTATATAAGTGTTTACCTTGAAAATGGTAACTAGAATTATATTTGATTTTGTGGTTCTAAAAATACGTGATTTATTTTAATACTAGTTGTTATGCAATATATGCTAAGTTTAAGTAAAGAGAATAAGATATGCAAACCAATAGGGTCACAAGGCTGGGCCTCGAGCTGGCTGAAGCAGGTCCTCGAGGTCTAGATGGGGCTAATAACGACGAAATATTGATAAAGGAACAATAATAATGAGGGCATTAAAGATGGTTATTTATGGCTAATAATGAACAATAAATGAACAATGAAAGAATAAGCAATTAATGTGAAGAACAGTTGTGTTAGCAAAGAACAGAGAATGTTGTATTATATTCAGTATGTTGTGAAATAATCTTAATCCATCTACAAGATGACGGGGGTCCCCTTTACATAAGAGGGGTGAATCCCAACATAGTACATGTCTAATAAATGACGAATAAATGATACTAGTACAGCTGTATAACGGCTCAGTACGGATTTGAAGGTTCTGTCAGTCCTCATCACGTGCTTCTCGGGAGCCTCCTGCCTCTTTATGACGATCGTCGATTTTCATGTTGCCTCGAGGTACGTCATGATGAGTCATCGATGTTCTCTACCGAGGCAAGTGCTTCGAAGACGAGCCTTGAATTATTCTTTGATCTTACCGAGGTCGGGCACAAAAATGCCACTGAAGCCTTAAAATCGACCTCCCTCATTTTAACCGTATACCGATAGTCCTCACGTTGCTTTCAATGAAATATCAAGGAACGATTTGACAAAAAAGGGATGCCCAAAAGTCACTTTCGCACGGCTCTCAAAAAGCCTCGAATTGATTACAATGGTTGGCCGTACTTGTGCTTTACCCAATGTGTACTACTGGCCCCCATAAATACCCCAATCCTCCACTTCTTTCTCTGCATCACATCTCCGAACATTAAAAAGCTGTCCTTACTTCTTTCCTACACTCGTTTCTTACCCAATTTTTCTCTTTTCCTCTGAAATCTTTTAGTACAAATGGCGAAGACCTCTAGAACCGTTCCCCAAGGTAATAAAGCTTCTTCATTTTCACGCTCGTCTAAGGCAAGGTCACAACACCTCCTAGTCTTGAGGAATGCATCCCCGAACCTTGTGAGACATCCTCCAATTTTACTGTTGACAAACCTTCTTCCAATCGGGGCGGTGTGAACCCATGTCCCGATACATCAACCTGATAACCGACATTAGGACAGTGAAAGTCGACTGCCACTGAGGAAGGGAGGTGCAACTGGAGGTGCCTTCCCGAGAGGAAGATATAACGACTCTCAAACCCAGTTTCCTTAGTGTATACACATATCCCTTTACCCTGGGTCCGGTAGGACCATCCTCGCCATCGATAGACCCCGTAATTCTTCACTTCTACGGGAACTACCGGTGACGCTCAGCCAGATTGATCCATCATTCTGGCGCGTTATTTACACGATTAGGAACTTTGCAAACATGGTCCAGGGGTTACCTCTTACCCTCGACCATCTGATTAGGATGTACATCCCCCGACTTTACCGAGGCGGTCTGATTAAGCTTCAACGTCGAGCACCGAAGGCTTTCTTTGCCTGTACCGACGAATGCAAGGAACGGGGGTGGATGAACCGCTTCGTCCGAGTTAGGATCTCGGATATAATTCATGTTGAAAGGATGTCATTCCCCGAGGAGTGGAATATGAGTCGCAAGTGAATATACCGACTAAATATCTTTTCTTTCCTTCGGACCATTCTCCCTTCTGAACTAACTTCCCTCGATGGTGCAACTGCTGAGTGGTACCCTTGTGCAGTTAAGGATTTTTTGGGCTGGGTTCGCCAACTTGATTTGACTTTCCCGTACGCCAAGCGCGTGTGGTGCGACCTGGCCAAGGCCCGATGGGAAGGTAAAAACCATGGTAAGGTTTTTCTTATGTCGTTCTTGAGCTCGCTATAAGAGGTATCCCTTAGCCATATTGTTAATTTTCGTGTTTTCCCTTTGTGTTTGTGCAGGCCTGTGAGATGCCTCTTTGATGAGGAAAGACTCTTCCGGTGAGGCTGGTACCTCAAATCTTGCCAAGGAGAAGAAGAGAAAAAGAAAATGTCCGAAAAAATCCTCGAAGCAGAAGAAGGCGAAAACTCAAAAGCCTGAGGTTGATTTAGCGGCCCTAACTTTTAAAGCAACGGAGAGTCCCCAAGCTGGGGGTGAAGAGGAGGATGACTCCTTATATGCGCCCGGGAGAAGAGGAACTGTGCCTGCCTCGAGTCCTGCTTTGCCAATGGTTGTTGAGCCGAAGGTTTCTAAATCAAAAGTTGCTGATGTTGTCCTACCTCGGGACAAAGAGGCTCTCGAGGATGGATCATATAATGCCACTAGGCCGGTCGGTGACCAAGATCTTCCCCGATCCGAGGGGCTTATGGAAAATAAGTCAGGGGATCCCGGCTCTGAGGCTCCCCGAAAGCAAGAGAAGGCCCTGATCGATCCGGACGGAGTTATTGACGTGGGTGGTTCTCCGTTGGGTCCAGAAATATCTCCAAGGGAGATACGAGATGTCCATAATAGAAAATATTCTGATGTCGGGGCGTCCCTCGGGGAGAAAAACTTGTTTGAAGGATTCTTCATCGGGGTCGAAGAAAATCCAGAGCTTAACGCCTCGCTCATCCTCGAGGAAGTCGAGAGGCTATACAATCATGTGATCTGTCGTCGACTGTGCTTCGAGCTTCGATCCTCATTTTTACCAATTTTGTTCTTTTACGCTTTCAGGCTATATTGCTTTACAATTGGGTCATTGCTAAGTCTCAAGCCGAGTCAACCCGCTACAAGAAAGAGCATAAGAGGCTCTCGTCAGAGGCTAACGAGCTTAGAGCTCTTTTAACTAAAAGGGAGGAAGATCTTCATGACCTTCAGACTTGTTTGGAGGTGGTGTCTCAAGAGCAGACTGACCTTGCTGAGCAGGTAATAAAGTCTTCGTATGTTTTTACTTTCGTGTTTGTCCGACTTCGGCATTTATGCCTTTGGGTTGATCTTTGCAGCATGAGAAGAAAGATGTCCTGATAAAGGAGGGACTTGGAGCTAGGATATTGACATTCTCGGACTCAAGCAGCGTGTGGACGAGATAGCCTCCGAGAGAGACGACCTTCAGGGGAAGTTGATCTCTGCTGAGCATCATCTTCTAGATGCGAGGGAGGACAGTAGTAAGTATAAGGATCTTTATGCCAAATCGGTCTCCGCGCTATCTGTAGCCAAGTCTGGAATTGATGAGCTTATGTCCTCGTACCGAAAAGATGTTGCTGTTGCAAATGCTCAGGCCAGAAAGATATCCGAAAAGGCCGCGCTCGAACGGACCCGAGCCTTGGAGAATGCCCAATTGAGATCTCGGAGACAGGATCTCGAGGGCGTGCACACAGGGTAGCATCGATTTTTCAGCTGAGATACCGAGGGGACAGGATCTCGGAGCAGCCCTGCTTTCTTCCGAGGATGGTTCAGCCAGTGGCTCGTCCAGCGGCTCGGAGGACGACGAAGATGAAGGCGAAGTCCCCGAGGGGGAAGAGACCATTGATGTTCTGGGCTCGAGGACCAGGGCCATTGAAGGCATATCTTCTGAGGGAGCTCTATCTGGTTAAGTTACCCCGGTAGTCAATCAGGTTTTTTATTTGTCTCTTTTTGTATGAGGGAGCTCTTTTCGTAGACTTTTATCATACATACATACATATATATATATATATATATATATGTATGTATATATATATATATATATATATATATATATATATCTTTGCTTTTTGTTGTTTCTTGTCTTCCTTTTGCCTGGTTTGATGTCGATTTATAATATAAACCCCTTAGGTTTTTAATGTACTACCCCCTTCTCATCGGCCCTTAGGCTCTTTATGCTGGCCCTTAGGCTCTTTTTCAGTTGGGTCGATGCGACCACTAATATGGCTATAGTTTTCCCTCATAATAGTTAAAGACCTTTAAAGTTTTGATTATGCCTTGGCATGTTTGGTGTTTGTCCGACTCTTCGACGGCTCAAATGAGAACCTGATTGTGAGTCGATATATGGCGATAGCTGAGTACCTCGGAGGTTTGCTCGAAGGCTATATTTTCGAAGCCTTTTTATCAAAGGGCTTGGTGTTTTCGAAGACTTTTTATTGTTTGGAGCTGATATTATCGAAGTTCCTTTGCTTATGCCGAGGGTAGCCTGATTAACCGGTTCTTTTCGAAGTATTTTCAAAGTATTTATAGGCCTTTAGTTTTCGGACGTCTCCGAGCCGCGTTAATTCGGTCGTACCCTTTTAGTTCGACCGTCGTCTTTATGTTTGTCCGTATACATTAGTCTCCGTGTGCGGTGACCTTGGCGTCTATATCGAGGGTATGCCTTTTTAGGGGTCTTACAAGTTCGAATATATAGCCTCAGCCTTAACCTGGGGGTTACGCCTTATAAGGTCTTATATATTTAAATATGCCTTGTTGTGGTTTTATAAACTCGGTATTGCCTCATTGAGGTCTTATGAACTTGGTTTTTGTATGCTTCGATGGGCTGACTGTCGATGACAATCCCCGAGTGTTCGAGGATAATAAAAAGAACTTTCTAGTTCACTCAGAAAAGAATGATCGTTGTCAATCTCAAAAATCTGATTTTCAATATTTGGCCCTTGAGCGGTTTTGCGTGACAGTAGTAAACTTCTTTGAGACACACAATGTTTTGACAAGCAGAGAGGCTTCTTTGATTACTTGATATATGTGTACATGTTCTTGCCTTCGGAGGCTCGATTGCTCTACATGGACACGATTTATTTGACCGTTTAGCCCAATACAATATTTTCTATCGAGGTCCCCTTAGGCTTAACTCGATTTTTTCGAAAAGATAACCTCTAAGGGAGATACCCCCAGTATTCGAGGCTGATTGAGAAGAAGCCTTGAATACTTGCTGAGTTCTTCTTTGGTAGCATATAGATGTTTCCTCTTTAAAAACCTCGCCGGTAAAACCTACTTTGGGATAAAACCCGTTCGAAGGGAAAAAAAAGTGCAACGCATGCTTTAAAACCAAAGTTATTTGAGTCGAAGGGTGCTTCAGCATCTCCCATCGAACTCCTATAAGATATTAGTGTGAGACATAAAGTGAAAAAAGGAGAAGGTTATACCTTAGAAATAATAGCGTTTGAGCATCGATATGTTCCAATTGCTTCGAAATTTGGCGCTTGGTTTTCCGACCTCGACCGGTATCAAAGCCTCAGAAACGTATACCAGAGAGAATGTGTCTCTCCTGTGCTTGATATTGAAGTTGTTCGGTATGCCCATAGTACTTCGGGCAATACTTCTCTCCATTTTCCTTTCGCATTTTCTAACCTCTCTTTCATGTTTTGGATGATGGTCTTGTTTGTTGATTCAGCCTGTCCATTTGCACATGTGTAATAGGGCCTTGATAGGATCCTCTTGATTTTGTGATCTTCGAGGAATTTCGTAACCTTGCTACCTATGAAATGCTTCCCATTATCACATGTAATCTCGGAGGGGATCCCGAAACGGCATATGATGTGGTCCCAGATGAAGTCAATGACTTCTTTTTTTCTTATCTTCTCGAAGGCATGTGCTTCCACCCATTTTGAGAAATAGTCAGTCATACAAAAAATTTGGCTTTGCCTAGCACCATTGGTAGGGGGCTGACAATGTCCATCCCCTATTTCATGAACGGCCATGGTGATAAGACTGAATGTAGTTGTTCACCAAGTTGGTAAATCATTGGGGAAAACCTTTGGCATTTATCACACCTTCAAACGAATTCCTTGGTGTCCTTTTCCATGCTGTCCCAATAGTAGCCTACTCTGATCACCTTACGAACTAGAGAATCGGCGCCAGAATGATTCCCACAAGTGCCCTCGTGGACTTGTCGAGATACACAATTGGTCTCCCCTGGTCCCAGGCATACGGCTAGAGGACCGTCGAAGGTCCTTCTGTATAGTGTTCCATTTTCGTCGAGCGAGAATCGAGCTGCTTTGGCTCGAAGGGCCCTCGATTCTTTTGGGTCTGCGGGCAACTTCCCATTTTCATATAGTCAGTGTATTTATTCCTCCAATCCCATGTTACACTTGTCGAGTTGATTTCGGCGTGGCATTTTTCAATTACCGACTTGGATAACTGTACAACAGCCCCTGGGAGTATGTCATCTTCTTCGACGGATGACCCCAGGTTCACGAGTGCATCAGCCTCGCTGTTCTGATCTTGAGGAATATGGACTAGGGTCCACTCTTTGAACCGATGCAATATGACCTGAAGTTTGTCTAGGTATCTTTGCATCATGTCTTCTCGAACCTCGAAGCTCCCGTTTACTTGGTTGACCACCAGAAGGGAGTCACATTTTACTTCGTTGACTTCTGCCCCTAGGCTCTTGGCTAGCTCAAGACCTACAATCATTGCCTCATTGCCTAATCATACCGCCCGTAGGTAGTTTCAGAACGATACCGAGCCCAAACCCTTTCACGTTCGAGGCACCGTTGGTGAATAGGGTCCATACCCCTGCTGATGTGCCCGCTTATAGCAAGAGTTCTTTCTCTACTTTGGGCATGAGGGCAGGTGCGAAATTGGCCATGAAGTACGCCAAAATTTGGGTCTTGATGGCCGTCCGGGGTTGGTACTCTGTATCATACCCGGCGAGCTTGATGGCCCATTTGGCCAGTCTGCCCGATAATTCTGGTTTGCGCAAGACGTTTCGAAGAGGGTATGTTGTTAAAACACATATACGATGGCATTGAAAATAAGGTTTTAATTTCCGAGATGCACTTACTAATGGAAGAACTAATTTTTCTAAGTGTGGATACCTGGTTTTAGCATCTCCTAGAATCCGACTTACATAATAAAAAGGGAACCGCGTACCTTGCTCTTCCCAAACTAACACACCACTTACCGCCGTTTTGGATACGGCCAAATATAATTACAATGTTTCATCTTCCTTCGGGGTGTGGAGCAAAGACGGGCTCGAGAGATACCACTTTAATTCCTCCAAAGCATGTTGGCATTCTGTAGTCCACTCAAAGTTGTTTTTCTTCTTGAGCAAGGAAAAAATGATGACTCCAATCTGACGACCTTGAGATGAATCGGCCCAGAACTGCTATCCGCCCGGTCAGTTGCTGTACAGCCTTCACATTGTTTACCACTGTGATTTCTTCAATGGCCTTGATTTTGTCGGGGTTGATCTCGATCCCCCTATTAGACACCATGAAGCCCAAGAATTTGCCCAATCCGACTCCGAAGGCACACTTCTTGGGGTTTAGCTTCATATTGTAACTTCTAAGGATATCGAATGTTTCCTGCAAATGAGTCAGATGGTCCTCTGCGCACAGGGATTTAACCTGCATGTCATCAATATAAACTTCCATATATTTGCCTATTTGACGTTCGAACATCTTATTAACTAGGCGTTGGTACGTAACTCCTACTTTTTTTAGCCCGAAGGGCATTACATTATAGCATTATGTACTATACTTTGTGATGAATGAAGTATTTTCCCTGTCTCTAGGTTCGTTTGAATTTGATTATACCCGTAGTAGGCATCGAGAAAAGTGAAGGTCTCGTGGCTGGTCGTGGCATCGATCAAGCGGTCGATGTTGGGCAACGGGAATGAGCCTTTGGGGCATGCCTTATTTAAGTCTTTATAATCTATGCACATTCTTAATTTACTTCTCTTTTTGGGGACCACAACTACATTAGCCAACCATTCGGTGTATTTTACCTCCCTAATTGATCCTAGTTTAAGGAGTTTTGTTTCCTCGTCTTTGATGAACGCATGTTTTCTCTCGAATTGAGGCCTCATTTTCTACTTCACTGGTTTGATCCTAGGATCAACAATTAGTCGATGGGTGGTTATATCTGGCGGGATCCCTGTCATGTCTAAATGGGACCAAGAAAATCAATCAATGTTGTTAATCAGAAAATGGATGATTTTTTTCCTGAGTTTAGGGGTTAATCCCGTTCCCAGGTATACCTTTCTATCTGGAAGATGCTCGATCAAGGTGGCATGTTCTAGTTCTTGGACCATTGATTTCGTTGCACCCAACTCTTCGAGAGCAACCAAGGTCCGAGGAGCGAGGAACTCTTTTTTGTCACCTTCATACAAGTGCTCACAGACCACATGGCCTTAGGGGGTCGGCCTATCTCCTGACTCATCGTGGACTGGGAGGGTCATTGTTGGTGCTATTTCGCTTACCGTGAACATCTCCTTTGTTGCATCTTATTCTCCATATATTGTCCTTATACCATCTTCGTTTGGGAATTTCATCATCTGATGAAGAGTTTAAGGCACCACCCTCGTGTTGTGTATCCGATGTCCCACCAGTATGGCATATTACCTTATGTAACCTTCGATTACCTCAAAGTTGGTTTCTCGAATCATACCAGACACGTTGATTGGGAGGATGATTTCTCCCTTCGTTGCCTCGCTTTCCATGTGGAATCCATTGAGGAATCGAGAGGTGGGTATGATCTGATCTGGTAGTCCGAGCTGTTCTACCACCTCCGACCTGATAACGTTGGCGAAGCTACCTGGATCCACGAGCACACGTTTAATTTGGAGATTATTCAAAAGAAAAGAAATTACCAGTGCATCATTATGCAGTTGGGACACAACCTCGATACCTTCCTCTATAAATAAAAGAGTGTCTTCAGCTATATAGCATTGAGTTTGCCTTGCCGTATTGGCCGACACTTTGGCCCATTTGAACTCAGGACCCTGTGGAACGTCGGTTCCTCCAACAATCATGTGAATGATGTGCCGAGGTTCTTCTGTCCCATTTTTTCTGTTCGCCTCTTTTCCCCGAAAGTGGTTCTTGTCTCGATTGCTGAGGAATTCTTGGGGGTGCCCTTTGTCGATCAGCCGGGCCACCTCTTCTTGGAGCTGCCTACAATCTTCGGTCCTATGGCCGTGAATGCCATGGAATTCGCACATCAAATTAGGTTTTCTTCGAGAAGGATCTAACTGTGTGGGTTTTGGCCATCTGGTATCCTTGATTCTACCCATAGCCGATACGATGTCCAAGACATCGATGCTGAAGTTGTATTCTGATAGTCGTGGTGCCTCCATTGGCCTCGAATGCCTGTAGAACCCGGTCTTGCCCATGGGTCCTTAGGAGTTTTGGCCCTGATCTATTGTCTGATCATTTCGAGGTATGTTTCGCCTCGAAGTGTCTCTTCGATCTTTGAAGTATGGCTGATACCTTTCTTTGTCTGATTTCGACTCCCTTACTGTAGACATTGATTCCTTTGTTAGGAGCTTACTTGGATATACTGAGCTAGAGGAGGCTCTTATTGATCGTCCTCGACCCTAATCTTTGATTGGTATCTGTTCTGTACATCTGCCCATGTCACGGCGGGATATTCGACCAAATTTTGTTTTAGCTGCTTCGAAGCCACCAAGCTCCGTTCGTTCAAGCCCTGAGTGAAGGTCTGCACTGCCCAGTCATCGAAGACTGGCGGTAATTCCATTCGCCCCATATGAAAGCGAGATACAAATTCCCTCAACATCTCGTTTTCTCCCTATTAGATTTTGAAGACATCGGACTTCCTGGTGGCGACCTTGATGGCACCAGCGGGAGCCCTCACAAAAGAGTCTGCCAATATGGAAAACAAATCTATCGAGTTTGGGGGTAGGCTGCGGTACCACATCATGGCCCCCTTCGACAGTGTCTCTCAAAATTTCATCAGCAAGACGGATTCAATCTCGTCATCCTTTAAGTCATTTGCTTTTACAGCACAAGTGTAGGCGGTAACATGCTCATTGGGGTCCGTGGTCCCGTTATACTTTGGGACATAGGGCATTCTGAATTTCTTAGGGATGGGCTTCGGATCCGCACTTGGTGTGAATTGTTTCGGTATGATCTTCTTTGAGTCTACGCCCTTTAGAATCGGAGGTGCGCCCAGGATCTGATTGACCCTCGAGTTATAAGTCTCCACATTTTAATTGTTATCCTCTATCTTCTTTTCTCCTCATTCAATCCTTTTGGGGAGGTCCTCGAGCATCTTCATAATAGCGGGGTCTATTGCTGACCCGTTATTACTCTATCTCTCCGGTACCTGCTCGACTCGAGGAGCCTTTTCCGGTGCTACTGTGCTTGGAGTTTTTGGTGACTTTGTAGCTGAGCAATAGCCACCTGTTGTGCTTGCAACATTTAAAAAATAACTTGAAGACGAACGTCTTTTTCCTCACAATGCACACTTCCGTCGGTAGGAGAGCTTACATCGACATGCACAGCGTTTCATGAGCTTACATCGATGGTGATTTGTGTTGGTGCCTTTCCCGGTTTTGCGGTGGTACACCAGCATCTGCTAGTGCTATCCCTAGGTTTTGCGGTTGCACACTAGCATCTGCACTGTTTTCTCCCTGAAGCCCAATGCCATTGTTTCCGCGTGTGTTTGCTGAGTTAGACATTTTGACCTGAAATTAGAGATTCTTGGACAAGAAAAAGTGTAAAGAATAACTTGTGTTTTCAAAAAACTAGCGCCAAAACAATCACTATTATTTTTAGTCCCACGGTGCGCGCCAAACTATTTATCTTGAAAATGGTAACTACAACTATATTTAATTTGTGGTTCTAAAAATATGTGATTTATTTAATACTAGTTGTTATGAAATAGATGCTAAGTTTAAGTAAAGAGAATAAGATATGCAAACCAATAGGGTCACAAGGCTGGGCCTCGAGCTGGCTGAAGCAGGACCTTGAGGCTAAATGGTGTTTACCGTGAAAATGGTAACAACAATTAGATTTGTAAATGGGATTCTAAAAATACGTGATGTATTCCCGAGCTAGTTTGTAAAGGTGGTTAGTGCTAAAAAGTGAAGTAAAACGGTAGAGATTGAGTTAATCAAAGCAGTAATCGAACCAGTAAGGGGACATTTCCTGGGTGCGAAGCGAGCCAGTAGGTACCTCGGAGCTGGGCCTCGAGCCTATCTCGGGCTTACTGAGGGTAGTCGGGAAGGGGATAACAAGTAAAGATATAGATAAGAAAGTCTCTATACTATCAAGCTTGAGCTAAATAATGAAGAACAAACGAAGAAACAATAAAGTGCTAAGGCGACCTCAGGGTCGATGAAGACAGATAACTAAGAAGAAAGAGAGAGAGAGAGATAGAGAGATATTATTGCATTGTGGAGAAGTGGAGCGACATCAGTCCCTACAAGGTAGGGTGAGTCCCCCTTATATAGGTGAGGGGACTCGGTATAGTACATGTGTATTAATTGCAAGGGTACAAAGATGGGACGGTTTGACGCAAGACCTCACAGCAGGCTCTTAGATAGGCCGGACTTGTCAGGTGTAGCCATGTGCATAGGAGACTTCCTCATTAATCCTGACCTCGGACCTTGCTTCCTTCGATTCGGACCTCGACAAGCCCTGAGGCCGAGAACTCGATCGCGGCCTTCCACCCTCGGGGTCTCGTGGAAGGCTTCCGAAATGTCTTAATTGCAAAAAATCAAGTCTTCTGATTTTGCCGCATACAAATAGTCTCTGCGTTTTCCATGACGAAGTGATGGGAAATGATTCTGACACTCGACTCCTCGAGCTCCTTTTAGCGACGCTATACTGGCGATTCAGATTGCGGCGCAATTTTTTGTGACAGATGGCGTGTCTCATAGATCCCTGCTCGATGCCTTGTCGTTTCCGCTTCTCAAGATATGAACAATGGCGGTTATTCATTTTTTCAAGGAAGCAGTAATTACACCCGTCGGTCAATCTTTCAGAGCATCGATGATCGTGTTATTTTTTCCCCTCTAAATGAAGGCGTTTTGTGGCATTGCTTCCTCCATCTCAATACTTCTACTAGTATGGTTTGCTTCTTCCTTCCCATCATCTTCTTTTACCTTTGATTACCACGATGGAAGCTTTCAATCTCAAGGCTGTTTGGAGGAGTTCTTTCGGGCCGCATCGAGGCCTTCTACCGAGGCCTCCATTCGTTGAACATAAACATGATGTTTCGATATTGCCGCAGTCATCGCTATGTAGGCAACTACTGCTACCGTTGGCCCGAGATGATGATGGGTGGAGAGCTGGTTTTCTTTCCATAGACGGCCATTCAGATTATACACCGCTGCTCAAAAGGGGGCTCGGAATATCCACCACTGCTCACCTTCATCCCCTGGCTCGACGTGGAACTCCGCCCCGAGCCGGGAGCTTGCATGGCTTGATTCTCGAAGAAGAGTATTCGAAGCAGCCATGCAAGTGGGACCGAGGATTGTTCGGTCCATCATCTCTCCGAGGCTTCCTTTGCCCAAGAGGGTCCTCGGTCTTCGAGGAGCTACAACTTTTTTTGTCATTTCCTGTCACTTGCTCTGTCCCTTTTGGGGATATCAGTGTGGAAGGTTGGGATGAACTCCCGAGGAGGCGCGCTTGCAGGGGCCTGTTGTGGAATTTCGAAGGAGGATCGGTCTCCAGATCTTCACCTTGCGCGTGCATCCCTTCACTTTCTCCCCTAGGCGTAGAAATCAACCGTAGGCCTTTGTAAATGTCTCATTCTACTTCTTTACTTCCTTGTAGAGACCCTTTGTGGGCTTTGTAATCATGTCATGACCCCACGGGGGCTATTGTACTCGAATACTCCATAAATAAGAAATGAATTTAGTTGACCTCTGCTTTCGAATTTTTTTCTGCTTCTGTATGCCTTCATGCCCTTTGAGGCTCTTCGAATGTATCCGTTTGTATTGCTGATCGCTGATATTTAACTTGGACGTGGGTGTTTGCCTTGATTTCTTGCAGATCGACATGGGCTTTTTTCGGTCCCATTGTCGTCTTTCGGGACAACTCTGGATAGATCTGATAGATTGGCAGTTAGAAGAGTCTCCCGAGTTATTTAGAGATCGCGCGTTGAGTTTCGAGTTCTCCGGGGGTACTGTCCCGAACGTAGGTCATCTTTGGGTACCCCGGAGCCCTTATTGATCTGGATGTAGATGATCATTTCAGGCCGCATGAGATAGACTTCTGCGTCTCTCTTGACGTTTGTTTGCTCTTACGCCCTTCGGGGTTTTTGAATGCCTTCTTTTGTTTATGGGCCGTCGTAGTCTTCCATGATAGCTTGTCCTGGTCTTCAGCTGATTGACAAGGCTCTTCTCTGATCTTTTTTGTCATACTTCGGGCCGATGGGGGACCGATCGGATAGGGTCGATCTATCGGGGCCCACTAATTTGTGTGGAGATCACGCGTCAAATTCAAGGCCTTCGGGAACGCTAACCTGGATGAAGGCCATCTTTGGGTGCCTCGGCGGGCCCTTTTGATTTTGATGTGGATAACCCTTTCAGAGACTATAAGGTTGGCTTACGTTTGAGGGTTTTGCCTAAGTTTGGGGCGCTTCTTTGGGGCCTCGTGGAGCTTTGGAGATTGGAGCTTTCGGGGTTTGCTCCTCCAAAAAGGGAATCACGAGCCTGGAGGCGTGCCTTGCGTCTGGTACCGGTGCATTGGAGCTCATCGTGACCCTGCTTCTTGGAGGCCGGGGGCTCCAAATGTGAAATGTTGCCTTGAGCATGGAGATAATTCGCGTGGATCCTCGAGCTTAGTCGTCTGTTAGAGGGTGTTTCCTGGGTCGGGTATTGACCCGTTGATTCGTATTGAGGCCATTGGCTTCTTGGAGTTTACCTCGAGCAGGCGACTCGCCGTTGCCTCTTGCATATAAGAGGGGGTGGCTTCGGTCTTTTTGTGAGACTTCACTATTTTTGGGTAGTTGTTCTTCTGTTTCGGCATAGGGCTAAAAGTGCAAAACGCGTCGGTTCTTCTTTGCTTTATTTCGCTAGTTCTGCCATAGTCATGGCAACCACCTCGGGACTAATATGGAAAAGGGCGGAGAATACCGTTCCCGGCGCTAGAGAGTCGAAGGATTTCGCTCTGGAGACAGCATCCTTGATGAGAGAGGAACACCTGGAGATGGCGAGACGATACTGCGAGTGGAGCAAGGGGATGACATTGCGGGTGCTTTCCCCAAGTGAAGGCATCGAGGACTCCGCCGGTGGGTTCTTGAGTGTGTATCTATACCCCTTTGCATTTGGCCCTCTTGATAAGGTCGTGCTTGATTTTTGCTTGAAGTATCAGGTTACTCTGGCGCAGATTCATCCATCATTTTGGGGAATGGTGCTGATGATGAGATTCTTCACGGAGAAAGCTGGACATGAATTCATGCTTGATCATCTCATTAGGCTATATCGGCCTTTTCATCATCGAGGGCTGCTAACCTTGAGGGGTCATTCGCCCACGCCGTTCGTCGTCGATGATGAGGAGGGCAGAGATCAAGAGTGGGCCAGTTGGTTTGTCCTAGTCCGATCGACTGATATTATTCCTGTGGAGTTTCTGCCATTCCCCGAATGGTGGAATCACGCGTGTAAGTGAGGCTCTTTGTCGCTCTTTCAGATCTTGTTCATGGCGAAAATGGGCCAAATAACAATGCTATTTCCCTTGATGCAGCAACTTCGTGGACGCCGAGCCAAGTCCATGATTTGCCCGGCTGGG
Source organism: Nicotiana attenuata (assembly GCF_001879085.1). Lineage (NCBI taxonomy): Eukaryota > Viridiplantae > Streptophyta > Magnoliopsida > Solanales > Solanaceae > Nicotiana > Nicotiana attenuata. The sequence continues at coordinate 7,307,501 of NC_031998.1, forward strand.
TTCGGAGGTTGGTGACCCATTCGTCTCGCGTCGAACGTAGGTGGCGAGCTATGTCTCGCATCAGGTGGAAAATGGATCATCAAGGTGCGTGCGTATGTTGCTTTTCTCCTGCTGGCATGTACCCGAGGTAACATTTTCCCATCACATTTGTGCTGGATTCGCTGTTTGTAGATATCGAGCGGTTCCTCGGGGCGAGGCAGCGCTTTTCCGGAGAGGAGATAGAGTCGTCGGCCTCCAAGCCGAGAGATGGCAGTAATAAGAGGGATCGGAGCCCACAATGCGACGGAGCCTTTAGCGGAACCGGCCGGGCTCGTATTACTAACGACGGGGCACCGCCCGATCGGCTGTTCCCGGAGCGCCTGTTTCTCGGCGAACGGCTCCCTTGAGTGGGCACGTTATGCCCGGGGCCAGTTCTTCTGGGGTTGCAGGGGCAGTACTAACAGGATCGTGTTCTGATCTGGAGGAAATCTGCCGCCTTCACTTTGCGGTGAGTTTGTGCAAAATTTTCTCATATCCTGCATCTTCTTCCTCTTATTGAATCATTCTTGCGCAGGCCTGTAATAGGCTTACGTGTAAGTTGTTTTGTCAAAAGGCCAAGTTTCAGAGGGTTCTGGATGAGGGAGAATCCCTTAGGCTTCTTTGCAAGGAGAAGGAAGTTCAACTACAGCATTGGCGATATGAGGCGTATCAGAGCTCAAACTATGAGAGCTATTTGATGGAGCAGGTGATTTCCTGTAGTGCGTTCTTCGCTTCTTTCTAATTTTAAGGTTAATTTCTTCTTGCCATATCAGTTGCAGAAAAAGGCAGAGGCCTTGGAGTACCTTAAAGGCGACGTAAACCATATCAGGGCCGCTTGCGAGGAGCTAAGGGCCCAAGTGCAGGCTCAAGCCTCGGAGGAGACGAGTGCCTCAGCTAGGATCCCTGCCTTCGAGGTCCAACTTAACTTGACCCGCGGTAATGCCAAAGTTCAGGCGGATATGATCGAGAGACTTGAGTCCGACCTCTCAAAGGTCAAGGCTGAGATAATTGATGGCCGGGCGGAAGCGGCGTTAAGCCAATCCAGGGCTGATCGTGAGATGGCGATTTGCCTAAAGGAAGCTACTGATGCTCAATCCGCGTTGAGGCAAGCCCTTCATCGTGAGAAGAGGATCGAGGAATATGTTCGCTACCGATCCCGGAGAGAGGTATTTGATGAGGTTGGAGCGAGAGGCTTCATTCTCTCGTAGGAATTGGCACAAGCAAGGGCGGACGAGGGTGACGCTCGGTAACTCCTTGCGGACGTAGCAGAGGGCGAACTCGACGGGCTGTAGCCCTTTGGCGCAAAATATAGATTCTACCATTTTGTAACCTGGTTTCCGGAGTGCGTAGGGCATGCCTGTAAGTGGAGAATGTTTTTTCGTATGTAATATAAGAAGAATTTTAAAGCATTATTCCTTTTGTACCTTTTTTTTGTCGTTGCTCTCGATCGTGTAGACCGGTTTTGGAACTAGTCCCGGAGTCGTGTTACGGCTCGAGCTTCGATTTCCCTCCTAGCTTTTTCCCACCTGCATGGGCGGAGGGTGATGACGCTTTGCGTTCCTGGGCCGAAGCAATTTTGCGAGCGCGCGGCCTGAAGATTTGTCTCGACCGTTGACAGCGTTGTTTGGGTCGTGCCTTCAGGCATTTTATGGTTGAATTGCCCTCGGGTTCAGTCTCCAAGTCGGGATCCGACTCAAGCTTAACTGACCCTTCAGCTCGTTTTGGGCTGGCGATAATGATTCTCACTCTCTGCCCTTGGGCATTTGGCGATATTTCGGTTCGAGTCTCCGAGTCGCGTTGCGATTCGAGCTGTAATTGACCCTTTGATCTTTTCGAAGGTTCCGATTGGAGAAAGTGGCATCGATGTCACGCTCTAGGGAGTATTATGATTTTTTGGTCCAGTCTCCGAGTCGCGTTGCAACTCGAGCTGTAATCGACCCTTAACTCTCATTTGAGCTCTCGGTCAGCGATGGTGGCCTTTCTGTTGCTTGGTCATTGAGACCTTTTAGTATGAGGCCCGGAGGCATTGTTTTGTTAACTATTTTGGATCTGGTCCCCGAATCGGGTTACGATTTGAGCTCACTATAATCCTCAAGTTGTCAATTTTCATGCTGGCGACAATGGCTCTTATGTTGTATGGTTGTAGAGACCTTTTGATGTGAGGCCCGGAGGCTTGCTTAGCCGGAGACAATGGCACTTACGTTGTATGGTCGTAGAGACCTTTTGATGTGAGGCCCGGAGGCTTTTTGTAGGCTTTGTTTCCTCTCGTTAAGGTCTTATTGAGTATTTTGCCTGACTCATCATCGGTTCTGAAAGAACATCGATTTCAAGTCGTAGTCGACGATGTTTTGAGCACCTCGGAAGGTTCATAGCTCACAGGTCTAGTAAATTAACGCTTTTGCGATTTTGGAGCCGATGTGGTCGGGGCTCGTATTTTGCCTGTTGAGGGAAGCCTGTGTTTAACCGGTTCTTTCCCAAGTAGATTCAGAGGATTTTTTAGCGACAGTCGGGCATCCCCGAGTCGCGTTTTTTGGGTTGTTGCAGCCGTTATGACCAGAGTCATGTGCGTTTGGCCGGGGCCATTTTTTATCCCGAGAAGTAGTTTTAGGCGTATACACCGAGGGTATGCCCTTTAGGGATTCTTACAAATACGACATATAGCCTAAACTGCGGGATTTTTCATGCCTGTTGAGGTCTTACAGTTTGCCATGCCTGTTGAGGTCTTACAGTGTATGGAGAATAGATCTGGTTTTGCTGAGGCTACCCGTTAGGGTCTTACAATCTCGGATTTTCCAGTGCATGGAGATTCGTGGTAGTCTTCGAGTCATCGAGTTGTTTAAGTCTGAAGACCGCTTCTCATGAGCTCAGAGTTGCATCACGAGGGCTTGGTGAGCCCGGCGTTTCGACCCTGAGGTCATTCGGATACCGATTTTCTAAGTCTCCGTGTATCTCGAGATATATCTGGAGGAGAGGTTTTTTATTGTGGATAAGCCGAAATAGTCTTCTTTGAGGCGTGGAATGCATAAAAAATATACTTTATTGCTCGGCGAAAATATAAGCTGTAAATACATGTTGTCCTGTTGCTATGAGTTTGGTCGACAAGGGTGTGACTTCCTTGATTATCCGATGTGCTCGTATGATTTCATATTCGAAATTTTTAGGAGAGAGGACCACGATCTCGTCGGGTCCCCTCCTCGGGGATATGCGGTCCTGCTAATAATCTTGTGGGCGGAACCTTCTTCATGTTAGAGACCCGGTTAAGGAAAGGTGGCCCGGCGGGCCCCGTGGTGGCCGCGGATCCTCGAGCGGGATCCAAAGCTACCGAATGCCTCAGCTTGCTGCCTGCGTATAGATTAGCAACAAGAAAAGAAAAGAAAGGAAATGATAAAAGGAGACGGCGCTTCGGGGACCAAGCCCCGCGGCAGTCGTCTTCCTCGTCCGGCCTGGCCTGACCGAGGATGTGATTATCCCTACCTTTTGACCTCATTCGAGGGAAACGCCGGTCATGGGCATAAGGCCAGGGATCTCCTCTTGTCATTCGTATCTAGATGCTTTAGCCCTGCGTTTGTTGTGGGGTTTTGCACCTCTAGCGAAGCAGGGTCGGAGTCGCGCCCCAGGCGATGTATCCGCCGCTGTCTGTATAAAGCGTCTGCGCCTAGAGATCCGGTCCGAGAGCGATGTTGGTCCGGATTATCCTATCGACTTCAGCTTGACATCGTTGGTATGATTTGGCCGATCCACCTGTACTCATAAATGCATGTTTTATTTGGAATGAGTCTAATGGAAGAAGGGATTACCAATACATTAATGCGATGCCAAGGTGGAATCTCGGCGTCCTTTTCCTCGAGTGAGAGGGTGTCCTTTTGGAGCATTTCCTGGGACCGTCCCTTTCTGGTGACGGGCACTTGCATTCTACGTTCTACGGATCTTTGCGGGATGCCTCCATCATTTAACAATTGTGATGATACGCCGCGACTTGCTGGCTCTGTTTTGTCCTATTTCCTCTCGTCCGTGGAGCTGCATCCGGGTTTGCTCGCTTGGCGACATTTTGTTGTGACGTTTGTTGAATGGCGTAGTTGCTGGTCTTTTGGGTCTGTAACTCCGAGCGTCTCGTGATTCCCGTGGCGGGCCATGGTTTCCCTGGAGCGGTTTTGGTTAAATAGATCCGAGCCTCTTGGAGTTCCCGGCTTTGCGTATGGTGACCACTATGCTTGGAACTGCAATGTTGAAGTTGAGCTCTATCGAGCGAGGTTCCCTTGCCGGCTATGTCTTGTTGAATCTAGTACTATCAGAGGTTCCTCGAGGGTGTTGCCCTCCAGCTACTGCCTTGTTGTTGCGAGACGTGCAGTGTCTCGAATCATCTCTTCCGTTCGCGCCGTATGGACGATGGCTCCATTCATTCATCATCAGCTCCCCTGCTGGAAATCTACCCGGATATGCCAAACCCGAGGAGGTTCCTCGAGGGTCGTCCACGGCCCTGATTTGGGTCCGGTGTCGGTTGCCGGCATCCGACCAAGCCTCGACCGGATGTTCGACCAGGCTTTGCTTGAACTGCTCTAGAGTCACCGGGAATGCTTCGTTAGGGTTTTGGGCGAAGGCCTGTGCCTCCTCACTATTCAGGACCGAGAGCGGTTTTGTTTGTCATGTCGGGGAGCGGGGTGCGGCTTCCCGTGACACTTTATTTCTTCTTTTCCCGGCGTTTGGTGCATTGGGCCCTTTTGTCATTGCTTTAATGGCGTCGGTGTGCGCTTCCACGTACAGCGAGCGGGTCCTCGAGATCAGGCGCCGAACAGTGGCGCTACATAATGGTTTCTTCCGAGGGAGTTTCTTCAAATCTCCTTACCGGGAGGGGCCCGAGTTCTCCATTTTGGAGGACGCTTTTCCTAGACGGGCGTGCATAAGTGGTGATGCGCCCGTGAGTATTTGAGGTCCTGTCACTCCTAGGGGATTTCGTCGAGCATGATTCGATCCTTACGATAAGATCTTCCAGCATCCTTATTGCTACAGTATAGGTTGTCGGTTCGTCGTTGCCCGATACCTCGGGTGCTGGCTCGAAATGAGGAGATATTTTGGGTACTGCCGCGCCGAGAGTCTCCGGGCGGCTCCGTAGCTGAGAGATAGCCAAATGTTGTTCCTGAAACATTTCAAAAATAATACGAAGATTAACTTCCCGTTCTACCGGGGCTGGGATTTTTTGGGCTTCTTGTTGGTTAACGTGCTGCGTACCGCCGTCGGTGCGCGAGACTTCGTAACCCGCAGCACGACGTGCAGATGCGCGTCCGCTCGAACCGATCTAGATGTGTTATCAAGGTCCTGCGACGTCGCGCCAGCCGTTAGAACGGCCATACTGTTCTCTTTGCGATTTTTGGGGTTATCGTCCTCGATTTCCCTTATCGAGCTGATCATTAACCTGAAATCGAAAAATCTTGGGCAAGAAAAAATGTGAAAGGTATTGTGCGTTCAAGTAACGAAACTAGCAAGACAATAATCACTATTATTTTTAGCCCCACGGTGGGCGCCAAACTTTTTACCGTGAAAATGGTAACAACAATTAAATTTGTAAATGAGATTCTAAAAATACGTGATCTATTCCCGAGCTAGTTTGTAAAGGTGGTTAGTTCTAAAATGTGAAGTAAAATGGCAGAGATCGAGTTAATCAAAGCAGTAATCAAACCAGTAAGGGGACATTTTTCGGGCACGAAGCGAGCCAGTAGGTACCTCGGAGCCGGGCCTCGAGCCTATCTCGGGCTTACCGAGGGTAGTCAGGAAGGGGATAACAAGTAATGATATAGATAAGCAAGGCTCTATACTATCAATCTTGAGCTAAATAATGAAGAACAAACGAAGAAACAATAAAGTGCTAAGGCGACCTCGGGGTCAATGAAGANAAACTGACTCAGGGTGGCTGTTCTTGCAAAAACAGCCCTCCGGCGCCCTTTTGGGGACATTCGGCTTATTTCAAACAAGAATGGCATCACCCGACTTATTTTGTGACAAAATTAAAATTTTGGTATTTTTGGCTATTTAAAGGGGTGGTTGGACCCGATGAGGGTTGCCCTACGTATCTCACATCCGGTGAGAATCAAACCTGCGTAGTTCGGGGCAAATAACTCTAACTATTTCTGAAAAACACTCCTAATTTGAAACTAAAACTTATTTTTTTTTTTTGGTTTTTGTTGGCAACTTCAAGACTCTTTTTATATTTTCTTTTCCCATGGCAAATAAACAAACTAATTTGAAAACCTTTTTTCTTTTCTTTCAATATCTAAAAAAATCCGGCAGCATTTCGGCACAACCTGGCCATTGGTTTTTTTTAGTATAGGTAATTAACTCTCCACACTGCTATTTTCTCTTTTCTCTTTTGTTGTTGTTTTTTTTTTCAAACATTCAAATCCGGTCAGCATGTGAGTCCAAAACAGATAAATGCACAAGTAGGATGCATCAGGATGGTCCATTATTCCGGGTACACCTGTCCTAGACGGACCCAACCCCTGTGTTGAGTCCCCTAAGTCAAAATGCACGTGATGCAGATAAGCGCTCCTACTAGGGATCCGGCATGAAGTCAAGTTCTTCTAGGTTCAAAACCTGGGTATGTGTTCTAGACTGTGTACCCGAGCGGACAACTCGAGTCGAGGAGGGGGCTACGTACCGGGAACCAAAAGGCCATCCGGCTTAGTAACTTGTCCGGCCTCTTTCTTATTTCAGGGTATTGACACTAACAGAATAGGGAGTCTCAACCAGTAAGCACATCCCCGGAGGTAAGAAGAGAAGGGTTTCGGCACAGTTTATATATACAATTCAGATAATATCAAAGCGGTAAAAAGGCAACATTCTGCACATTTAGCATGAAACATGTAGGAAAATCAGATATAACCAAATACAACAATTATTCTAAGCTCGAATTCTGAACCCTGAACCAAAAATTCTGGGTTCGGTCCCCAGCAGAGTCGCCAGAGCTGTCACACCTCCTTTTTATTTACTACACCCCGCAAAGGTTGTATAGGAGTTTTTCCACTTAAAGGACAATCGGAATGGGATTTATTATTAAAATTCAGAGTCGCCACTTGGGAGATTAATGGTGTCCCAAGTCACCGGTTGAATCCCGAGGAAATTATGACTCTGTTAACAGTCAGCGAACCAGAAATCCGAGTAAGGAATTTTGTTAACCCGGGAGAAGGTGTTAGGCATTCCCGGGTTCCGTGGTTCTAGCACGGTCACTCAACTGTCATATTTGGCTTATTTGTTTGATTTTAGTACATGTTTTAATCTATGTGCCTTTTAACTTTGAAACGCTTTTATTATTATTATTTTTAGAGAATTGCAACGTCGTGAAAATGTGTCTCGAACCACGTTGCACCAGTGCACCCGTGATTTTTGATACATTTCAACTTCGTTGAGATTTGGATTTTGGGTCACATAAATGTGCACCCGAGTTTAAGAAGGTAAATTATTAATAGCTCACCTAAAGTGACTAGCGCGTGATTATCTTTGGGGAGGGCCGTGAAATTCGCTAGACGGCCCGTCCCGAATTCTAAGTTCTTTAATGTAACCATTTATCGAGGGCCCCGCAATTTTGCATTGTATTTGGCGAGGCTCGTCTCATTTATTATTTAAGGGCTAGTCCTGAAGTAAACTACGACTTTTCATTTATTTATCTATAATAACACAAGAAAAGGTCCTAATTAGTCAATAGACACAAACGGACAAAATTCCCAACAGACACAGGCGTTGGGCCTGATATTAGCCCAGATCGGACAAGCATATCAGGCTGCGTTGGGATGATCAAAAATCGAATCCCTGGAGCTGGCAAGCCACTGATTTGCTCAAACCTTTGCCCACCGAAATTATTCCGAACTCTTATGAGTGCATTCAATGACTGACAATAAAGTAAGCAATGTATTCTTATTCAAGTTAACAGAGTATTGATTACAAGTTACGAGCCTAAATTCATACTTTAATCATATCTAATTATCAAACAACCAACAATGTATTCTTATTCAACTAATTACCTCACTACTGACCCAGAATTGCCAACGCTTGCTTTAAAACAGTGTACTCAGGGAAACACAGGTTTTGACATTGAAAATTAACCTGCTTATATTAACTATTGCATTACAAAGTGGTTATGGAAACAAGTTTAAACTATTTCTGACTTTCAAACTTTAAACAGAAAAATGCGAAACAAGTCTAACTACAGCTGATAACTACAAATTAACAGTCCAAACAGTCCAATTAGGTACAAATCACACAGTCCGAGTTTCATTGAATATAGATCTAATTAGACTACATTATACAGTTATATATACACCATCGCTATCTAATTAACTACAGATGCATCTTCCAGCAAGCAAATGCTTGAATACTTCCATTTTCATGTTCAATCTCGAAGCTACATCAACTTTGAGTTCAAATGTGTACCTGGGATTAAAATGCAAAATGAAGGAGAAATGGAGGTCAGTGAGGCAGTGATGAACAACAGCCCGGACTCAAAACAATGAAATCAACTTCGGCTCCTAAATCAACACAGCAAACCCAGGAACAGACAGCACCAGATCCAACACCAAAAAAACATGAAATCCAAACACAAAACTGAAACCCAAGATAGTGCTCAAAAACCAACCAGAAAAGAAAACTCCCTGAAACTCAAGACCAAAACCCAAAATCTGAATGATATTCAAGGNAACAGAATATAGCAATAGTCGTGAGTTCAACAAAGTACCGAGAGAAAAACTACAGTACACCTATAAATATCCGGAGCAACAGCTTGTCATAGTTTTGTACATGTTTGAGAAGTTAGGCCTAGAGATTGGGTAGAAGCTAAGGAAAGAGAAGAGTCGTGCATGCGCGTGTACAAGGGCAGAGTCATATAGGCAGCATGATAGAAGGTAGCAACGGTTATGAGATTGGAAGAATTCCGACCACGTGTCGTGGTGGGAGAAAGAGGCCTCAAAGGGGGAAAGCCTTGGGACTTTAAATTTATTCACATAACAGTTTTTGAGATGGCACGGGTATTATTAAAGTATTCGTAAGAGCTGTGGGTTATGAGACAGATATGAGCATTAGTTAATATTTGAGGACGAATGTTCCAAAGGGGGAAATAATGTTACACCCGATGTTTTTCGTGCGTGAGAGTACGTCGCAAGTCAATTTACGTAAGCTCAAAAATGAGATCATCTTTAAAAGTACACAAAGTAAATTAATCATGCTGCCGTGGAGGTTACAAATATTTATAATCATGAATAACAAATACCAAGAGGGTTAAAAGGCTTAGAAGCTAAAGGAATTGAAGAAAATAAGATTCGTCGAAAGTCGACAAGTTGGGAATGTTATACATATACTTTTGAGGTGAGACTAGGGTTCTTAACATGATAAGAAGTTTATGTTATGAGTTATTTCAGTCGTATCATAATCGTGTGATACATTTTAAAGTCAAGTGAGTTGTGGAACAAAAGTCGATGAAAGTACTCACAAGTAACGTTCATAAATGCGCTGAAAATTAGGTAAATGCAGCAAAGCTTTTCTACCAATTTACATGGAATTATGGGATGCTCTACATACCAAACTGAAAATCTACAAGTCTAGTTTCTAACACATAAGACTGCACAGACTGGTAGGTAACAACTAGGCGTGTCACCTACTTGATTCAATGAAGGGACCAAATAAATCCAAAAAAGGACAGCCATGGAGCCTTTTAAGGTCTTCATAAACTATTTCTTTCACTCATTTTTCAGACTAAGAACTACATATTGAAACCCTGAAACATAGTTACATCATTCTTTATGGATAAATAATAAAAATATGAAGAATGACATAGAAAGTGGCTAAGGAATAAGGATTGGTTATTATAACGAGTTACTCATGAACTTCTATGTTTAAGACTACGGGTTTATCTATTGTTGAGTGAATGATTTTTGCATGAGTGATATGATATGAATATGTATAAGACATGATCCATACAGACGGTCTATAAACGCGTTGCTATACAGTAAAGCCCTATGGACGGTCTATGAACGCATACGTGCATAATGAAGGTTGCCTATGGAGTGTCTCAACTGTACACATAGCCACATCTCAATATTATGAGTCGTATGGATGGTATACTATGTTACATGTACGAGCCACTTGTTATCCATGTTTATGTGTGAGCCTTACGGTCTCTTACTAAATGCGTAAGTGCCACTTTTATCTTTCAGTGTAGCCCTAGAGATGTTTGATCTGTCTGAGGAAAGTATTCAGAAATAAGGTATGATGGCTAGAAGATTGTTATAGATGAAGTTCCATAATATGGTAGTTTCCATTACACATAGCATATGGGAAAAAGTTCAGGTATATCATGGCACGAATTAGACGTATTACGACAGTCGCTACATTAGATGTTCTCGGCCAATAGAGCCTTCCCTTTTCATTCTACATCCTTTGTAAGGTAATTTGGATAGTTCAATAATTAGATATGTTACGAGTCAAAATAAGGTAAGCATGATTCACAAATTTAATTGACCCTCCAGATTACATTCAATATATCGTTTATGCATGTCAGTTCAGTTTCAGATCAGTTATTCATATGTTATCTGCCTTACATACTTAGTACATTTCTTTGTACTAATGCCCCATCGTTGGGGCACTGGGTTCACGCATGCAGGTTCTTGTATCTAATTTGACGGGCTCTTATCATAGACGGAGTTGATATCCGGATGAGGATTGGTAAAGCTCCATTTCATCCGGAGTACAGCCGAGTCTAGAGTTTATCAGACTTTCATATGTATATATATATATACTTATGGGTAGGTCAGTGTTCTATCCTGACCATATTTTGATGTAAGATACTGTTAGAGGCTTCGTAGACACAGGTTTAGTATGTACAGCATGTCAGAGGCCTTGACGGCCCGTGTATATCCATGTTCTGAGTACGATGGCTCGCTGAAACAGCATTTACCTACTTATAAATATACATTACGATTTGTGGCCATGTTGGCCCTTGATAGTTACAGAAAGAATAAATTCAGCCAAGTCGGACCATGTATGTTCTAGTTTTGTCGAACAATCGCGATTTACAAAGTGGTTCCCTTGGGCTAGTACGGTTCCGGGTGCCAGCCATGCCTCGCCTAGATTGCGGTGTGACAAATGGTATCAGAGCAAGCTGAGGCCAAGGTTCATTGGCTCATTCGAGTTGTTGCAGCGAGTTAGGGAGGTTGCTTATGAGCTGGTCTTGCCTCCCAGTCTATCAAGAGTCCATGTCGCTGTTGTATTATTTTTTTCTTTTTACCCTCCTTTATGTCTGATTCCACGTAATCTTTTTTAAAAGCGTTTTGATGTTCATCAAGTATTGCATGTTACTATGCTCCGGAAGTATCACGACGATCTGTCCCATGTGTTAGATTTTAGCTTACTCCAGTTGGACAAGGATTTGTCTTATGTTGAGGAATCGATGGCCATTTTGAACAGGAAGGTTTGAAAGTTGAGGTCGAAGAACAGTTCTTCATTGATGGTTTAGTGGAGGGGTCATCCGGACGAGGAGACAACTTAGGAGACCGAGCATGATATGCACAGTCGTTACCATCATCTTTTCACCACTTCAGGTATGTCTCTATACTCGTTCGAGGACGAACGTTTGTTTTACGAAGGGGAGGATGTGATGACAAGGGCAATCATTTTGAGAGTATGAGCCACGATCCCTTACTGAATATTCCCTCTATTTCATTTTATGGTTACTTGACATGTCGGGGTGCTTGGTGTTGGGTTCGGGAGACTTTCGGAGTGGAATGGGACACATAGTCCCTAAGTGTGAAGTTTGGGTTGTATGAGTTTACCGTAGTTTGACATGTGTGAATAAAACTCCGGAATGGAGTTTAGTCGGTTCCAATAGCTCCACATGGTGATCTTTGTCGTAGAAGCATGTCCGAAGGTTGATTTAGAGGTCTGTAGGTCATTTCGGCGTTAATTGGCAAAAGTTGGAAATTGGTAGAATTTTGAGAAGTTTGATCGGGAGTGGACTTTTTTATATCGGGGTCGGATTCCAATTCTGGAATTTGGAGTAGGTCTTTAATCTAAAATGTGACTTGTATGCAAAATTTTGGGGTCAATCGGACGTGATTTGATAGGTTTCGGCATCGAATGTAGAAGTTAGTAGTTTGTAAGTTCATAAAGCTTGAATTAGGGTGTGGTCCGTGGTTTTTGCATTGTTTTATGTGATTTGAAGGCTCGACTAAGTTCGTATGATATTTTAGGACTTGTTGGTATTATTGGTTGAGGTCCCGGGGCCTCGGATGTGATTCGTACCATGTTCGGCTCATTCGAAACATTTTTGGAGTTGCAGCAATCCTGGTTCCTCTAGGTATGGTTTCCTCTTATGCAATCATGTAAGAGGGGACGTGATTTAAAAGCTTTGAGTTACGACAGTCATATTTTTCTCTATGGATCACACGTATGCATACGCGATCGCGACGCTTGCATGGGCCAGTAAATCGCTAACGCGTGGCCGTTGCCGCATTCGTAGTGAAGAAGGGAGGATCTGGGTGTGAGCACGTGATTTTTACCCTATGTGAAATACTCCTACAAATTTAAAGAAATAGAGTTTTTCCAATTGTTTGCAATTTTATAGAATTTTTGTAGGAATTTTTGTTAAATAGTTGCATTTCTGTGCATGTTTACTTTTATTAAAACAATGAAAAATATCAAAAATACCATGCATTGCATTTAGATGTTGTGCTCACATTTTTAGGATTAACTAATTAGTTAGTTATTTTATTGAAAATGAAAATCACAAAAATGGTTCATTTTTGTATTTTTTAACTTTAATTTCGGATTAGTAGTTTTTCTCTTTTAATTTAGGATCAATTAATTTTTATAAATCTTATGATTTGATAACTAGTTTGATTTTACAACTTAGATTAACTTAGGATTCAATTTAGGGTTTTTATTAATTAGTAAAAAAGAAAAGAAAACAAAGAAAAAACAAAACAAAAAGGTTTTTCGAATTGGGGCACCCAAGAGACCCAACGTGGTGGCCCAAAACCCCTTCTTCAGCCCAAATAAAACCTAAACCCAAGCCTAATGCTCCATACCCGGTTCGGTCCAACCCTGTCCCATGCCAAACGACGTCGTTCCAGGCCCCTTGAATCCCATCCGTTGATTCTATCTAATCGGACAGATGGGAACTACCCATCACTAAGTATAAAGCTATTTGAAACTCTTCACCCCCCATACCCCCTTCGAAACCCAGACCGTCTCTAACCTCCAAACCCTAGAGACTCGCCGCCACTAAAATCCCCACCGTCTCCGCCGTTGACCATCCATCAGAAACCGCCTCATGGAGGTTCCGGTGCTCCGATCCCCTCCAAATTCACACCAAACACTCCTCACTTCCTCCCTTTTCCAAATCTCGAAACCAGCCCCCTCGAATCCCTCTCAAATCCCTCCAATTTTAGATCTAAGACCTAACCCTAGTTTACCCAAACCTTTCCAAAGTCGCCCAACCTTACATCCTGTAACCACCACGCCTCCTAATCATAAGATTCACCAACGATTGATCCAAATAACTCCTGGAACTCCATGAATCATAAATCCAAAATTTTGACCTAATCCCTGTATTTTTGGGTGTGCCAATTGGATTTTGTTGCTCGTTTTGGTTTGGAATCTTGCCCAAACGGATTACTCTTTGACCAGAGTAGTCATTTGGGTCAGTCTCAACCCATCTCGAAGTCCCCTGACGCCTGGCCAAGTTCATTGTCCCTGGTTCCGATTGGGTTATTTTGGCCATTGTCTATGCCCGATAAAACCAATACCCTTTCTTTGTTTTCCTTCTTCTTTCTTTTTCTTTTTCTTGTTTTATTTTACTTCTATTTCTATTTTTGCTTGTTCCTGTTAGTGAATTTCTGATTATCTGTTTTTGCCATTTAAATGAAGAGTGTTAGTTAGCCATAATCTTGGGTATTAGGTTTTCGTTCTTTTTCCTCTATTAACTCTGCATATTTAGTCAAGTAGTTTTGGGGTATGTTAACTAGTTTAATTTTGAAATTAGCATGTTTATTGTAGTAGGCTAGCTTTCCCTTTGTTATTTTGATTCCCTGACCTGATAATATTAGTTTGTTCAATGGTTCCAGTCTTAGAAAATGGTTTATTATCGATTAATTCCGGAATTATGGTAGTAGTAGGTTTAAATATCTCTTTTCTGCCTCATTCTTGACTTCAGTTCATGCTAAGAGAGTCTAGGTTTGGTTAAAGGTTTTAGGTTTGGTGCTATTTGATCTTTATTTCCGTTTGTTTCTGGTTTGGTGTTGTTTGCTTTGGTTTGTATTGTTAGAAACTCTTAGGGGGGTTAATTGAATAATTAAAACTTAGGGGTTAAGTTGGAAAATGAAATAGGAAACTTTTCAAGTAATTTCTGTATTTAGAAGCTCCACAAGTATGCTGAGCTAATAATGGACAGCCAGTTGTCCCAGGCAGTTAGAATATGCTTTTTGCGGGCTGGGAATCGTTCCCAATTATGTTTTTGAGCACATGGCCTTAGAGGCCTATGAAATAGTGTCTTTCTTTCACAGTAAAGACAGATTTTCAAGCATCACTCTTTGCACTAAAGGTTCTTCATTGTTAGCTAACAACTTTTTCTTATTTTCACAAGAAATCTAGAAAAAATTCTTGGAAATTTTCGAACTCCAAAAGGGCTGAAGCATGGTTTAAATTCTAGAAGTTGTGGTTGATGTTATTGTGCTGTTTTGTTCACATTGTGACTGAAATTTTTAAATTTTTCGTTTTGCCTTCGATATCCATGCATATTTATGAACTGCTGAAAGGCAAATGAAGATGTACAACATGTCTTACTTGTTTTTTTAATAATAAGTAAATGTCAATGTTATAGTTTTCATATGAATGTTTAGTTGCAATTTATTTTGTTGGCATTATGTTTTATATTAATATTCTGAAATTTGGATGTTCTAGGCTATTGGCTAGTTATTTGTAAGAATGTTTAAGTTAGTTTGGTTGCTCTATGTGCTGCTTGATAGTCTTGAGACTGTTTGAAAGCTGTAATGGCTTTTGTTCTTATTAAGAGTCGCTGGATTGTGGGAGCATTTGTATATTTGGTTCATAGTCAATTGATTAGCCATGTTTGCAGCCATGATTTTAATTGTAGTAGCTTTCTATTTTTATTTTTATTTTGAAGAATGGTTGAAATTGGTTGAAACTCTATCTCCTATGCCCATTATGTCATAATGTTTGATGCAATTAATTAGTTAGTGTAAATATCTCCTACACTGTTTCAGCATGTTATTTTTTAGAGTTTGGTGTTGTATGTTGTTGGTTGCTGCATGTATTGAATAACAAATATGTTAAAGGGACTAGTATATTCAGGGCTTTATTATGGGCCTTATATCAGCCCAAAAGATGCGATGCAGTTGAGACCAGACCTCATGGGGTCAGGGGTTCCGTTTCATTGAGTGTTACTTTTGGGCTTGGTTTAAGCCCAATCCCCATTACTCCCTATTTATTTCTGCCGTTTTTTGCAGCAATTTGGGCGTGTAGTTGGCCTGCTTCCCCCCCCCCCCCCCCCAAATAATTAATGGGCCAATACATGTACCCCAAACTTTTTTTTTACTAATGGATGTTTAGTAAGTTCAAACCTTTTTTTAAATAAGGACATCCTTAGAGGTTTTGATTAAGTATAGTCCTTTACAAATAGATTGAGGTGTGCCATTTTAATTAAATCACCCATGGCCCTCACAAATGTTATACCTGATATTAAGAATGAATATTCGTAGAAAAGCCTTTAGGTGCGTTTAAAATACATTTGTGATTGTGTACACGTTCGCGTGACATAATTACAATTCTAAAAACTAAATCGGAGTATGCGTTCGCGCAACTTCGACCAAACTTCCTAGTAATAATAAGATTGTTATTATAATAGTCCGCTTCAATATAGTTCTTTTAAAAATGGACTGAGGTGTGCCATCCATAATTAAATCACTATGGCCCTCTTCTTAAGTATTGCCAAAAATGATATTCGTACTTTGCTTTAGGCACGTATTAATAAATGTATCCTCGTAGTTGTGTACACATTCGCGTGACATAATTGCGATCCTAAAAACAAAACCGAAGTATGCGTTCGCACAACTTCGGCCAAACCTTCTTAATAATAATAAAGCGTTATCAATTGTGGACACGTTTGCGTGACATGATTTTTGACGCGCCAAACAAACGGGTGCACGTGCGCGTGACCTGTTTTAAGATAATTTCTTAAATAAAAGAGGTAAAATGCTCATCGGTTCTAAAATCAGTAATTAAGCAATTTTAATGAGCCAAGTATGATCAAAGCGACCGTGCTAGAACCACAGAACTCGGGAGTGCCTAACACCTTCTCCCGGGTTAACAGAATTCCTTACCCGGATTTCTGGTTTCGCAGACATTAAAACAGAGTCAAATCTCCTCGATTCGGGATTCGAAACCGGTGACTTGGGACACCATAAACTATCCCAAGTGGCGACTGTGATCTTAAATAATAATCCCATTTCGATTGTCACTTTAATAGACAAACTCCCTTATACTCCCTTCACGAGGTGTGGTAGAAAAAGGAGGTGTGACAGCTTTGGCGACTCTGCTGGAGAAAAAAACCCAGAACTACTGGTTCAAGGTTCAAGAATTCGAGCTTGTAATAAGATTTTTCTTGGCTTTATTTGCTGTTGATATTATTGTATTTTGTGAACCCAATGTGCTAATTGTCGTTTAAGTGCCATTTCAATATTGTTTGAAAGTTATTAAAGTGCTCTCTTACGCCACCCTTCTGAGTCTTCTAAAATTTGGCGCACACGTTCGCGTGGCCCACTTTTTGTTAGAAGTCATACTAGTTAGAATGAGGCATGGGCCAAGAACTAGGCCGGGCAGACTTTAGTGCTCCCGGTACGTTGCCCCCACCTCGGCTCGAGTTGTCCACTCGGGTAAACCCAGTCTAGAACACAACCCCATGTTCAAACCTAGAAGAACATAACCTCATGCCGGATCCCTAGTAGGAACGTTTGTTTGCATCACGTGTATTTGACTTAGGGGACTCAACACAAGGGTTGAGTACGTTTAGGATAGGTGTACCCAAAATGACAGACCATCCTGATGCATCTTATGTGCTATGTGAACATTTATTTATTTCGGCTTGCATGCTGACTGACTAGGAAAGACAATCAGGGTAAAACCAAGAGTGGCGTAGAAAGGAAATAAACCCGGTATTGAAAAATATCACGAAACTCTACCTAATTTTATTTTAGAAAAAAGGATTTGAAAAAGAAAAGCAAAAGAAAAAAAAAGAAGAAAAAAAGAGTTTTTCAGAACGAGTCACTTGTGTTTTCTTTTAAAATTATGTCAAAACTACCCGAACTACGAAGGTCTGATTTCCACCGGATGTGGGATACGTAGGCAACCTACATAGGGTTCAGCCTCTTTTTGCAAAATTAAAAAAATAAAGTGAAGTTGTAGGTAGGGATCTGTGTCAAGAATAAGCCGACCCAGTTTTGGCGACGTTTTCACCGAGATAGCCTTAGAATATTTTCAGTTGTCGAAGGGCTATTTTCGTAGGGAACGAACAAATCTGTCAGTAAGGGGTCTGTTACGATCCAAATCCCAACCCGGTCGTGATGGCGCCTCTCGTGAAGAAGAGGCCAGCCAGAACAAAACTAACACTTCTTTTAGAGCAATTAATTAATATTAATAAAATTCTAACACATGCTCAATGTAGTCAATAAAGCGGAAAACAACGATAATAATACGGAAAACCATCCCGACACAGCCCAAACCGGGGTGTCACAATTCATGAGCTACTACAGAGTTGCCATAAGTCTACAGAATAGAGTGTTTGATACAATAGTCTGAAAGTACAGAAATAATATCAAATAGGGAGTCACGGGGCTGCGGACGTCAAACAGCTACCTCGAAGCTCCAACTCGCTGCCTGTCTGTGAGGAATATCATTGCTCAGGAGCGGACTCTACTATGCCTGAATCTGCACACATGGTGCAGGGAGTAATGTGAGTACTCCGAC
This sequence comes from Nicotiana attenuata, assembly GCF_001879085.1. Lineage (NCBI taxonomy): Eukaryota > Viridiplantae > Streptophyta > Magnoliopsida > Solanales > Solanaceae > Nicotiana > Nicotiana attenuata. The sequence goes on from NC_031998.1 coordinate 7,325,534, forward strand.
CCAGTGAGTAATAATAATAAATAATAACCCAAGATAAGAAATCACATAACTGCACAAAGCAATTCTATATCAGGCAGTAAAAGCAGTAATACAGTAAAACAGTACAGAATCAAATGAAACCTCCTTTTAAAATCCGGTAAAAATCAGGTAAAACAACAGTAAATAATGAGTAGAAATCTGCCCCTCGGGCCCAGTATAAATCGCTCAGAACTGTATCAGCCCCTCGGGCTCAGTATCAATCACTCGGAACAGTATCTGCCCCTCGGGCTCTGTATTATATCACATGGGTACCCGCGCTCACTGTGGGTGTGCAGACTCCGGAGGGGCCCCTTACGGCCCAATCGCTATATCAACATAAGGCCTGAAAGCCTTCACACATCACACTCGAGGCCTGAAAGCCTCCTCACATATCACTCGAGGCCTGAAAGCCTCCTCACAATACACACGAGGCCTGAAAGCCTCCTCACAATACACTCGAGGCCTGAAAGCCTCACTCAGTCCAGAAGCATCATAAGCCCCTCGGGCATCGATAAAATAATAGTTCTCAGCCCAAACAGCAGTGAAAATGTCATAAAAATCTCAGAATTCAATTAAAGCGGCTGAGTTTGCAAAACAGTGTAATTATAGGGACTGAGTTCAAATAACGTATCAAAATAGTGATGAAACAGTGATAACAATCCCTGAAGGATTCAGGTAATCGACATTAAGCCCAAAACATGGCAATAAGCCCAAATCACGATGATAAACAAATCAGCTTAGTCAAATACGTAGTAAAATCTCAAACGGGATGGACCAAGTCACAATCCCCAGTGGTAAACAACCCCGCGCTCGCCATTAAGCGCGTGTTTCACCTCAATATAGCACTACATTGTGCAAATTCGGGGTTTCAAACCCTGAGGATATCATTTACCATCATTACTCACCTCGAACTGGCCAAAATCCTAGCTCGCTATGCCCTTGCCTCGCAAATCGATCTCCTCGCGCGTCGAATCTGGTCAAAACCACAACGAATACGTTACAAATGTCTAAGGGAACATAACCCAATCGAAAATGCTCGAACAATATCGAAATTCACGAAATTGGCAAAACCCGAGCCCCGGGCCCACTTGTCGAAAAATTAGAAAATTAACATCAACGGATTCCTCATCTCGCCACGAGTCAAAATTACCAAAATCGGAGTCCATTTGACCCCTCCAATTCCACTTTGAAATACCAAATTCCCAAGCCCTAGCTTTACCCTCTTTTGAAGAATTTCCAAAAATTTCAATGTGAATTTTACCATTAATTCATGTATTTAGGCCAAGGAACTCACCTCCAATCACACCTAGTCGAAATCCCCTTCAAATTCCGTCCAAGAGCTCTCCAGGTCGATCAAAAATGGTGAAAATGGACTTAAGCTCGCGGAACAAAATGAGCTTTAAAACCCTTCTAAGAACAGTGATTTTCGCATCTGCGGTTCCATTTCCGCACTTGCGGCTACCGCTTTTGCGGTTATAATTCCGCTTCTGCGGATCTTCATTAAACCAACGACCGCTTCTGCGGTCCCCTATCCGCATATGCGGACCTCGCTTCTGCGGAAACACCATGGCCTCACATTTTTGCACCAGCGACTATTCTACCGCATCTGCGGCATCGCAGATGCGGCTCCCCCTACCGCACCTGCGGATTCTTCCATCCCAGCCAATGACTGCACCTGCGATCTTTCTTCCGCACCTGCGCCACCGCATCTGCGGTTCCTTTTCCGCAGATGCGGAAATACGAGATACCAGATATACATCAATCTTACCAAGTCCAAAATCATCCCGATGGCCATCCGAAATCACCCCGAGGCCCCCGGGACCTCAACCAAAAGTGCCAACCCATCCTAACACAGCATTCACACTTGCTCCAACCATCAAAACACCATAAACAACACCAAAACCATCAAATTACATCGAATTCAAGCCTAAGTTCTTCTAAAACTTCCGAATTACGCATTTGATAAAAAACCCGACCAAAACACCTCCGAATGACCTGAAATTTTGCACACACATCCAAAATCACCTAACGAAGCTACAGCAACTCTCGGAATCCCATTCCGACCTTCGAATCAAAATCTCACCTATCAACCAAAATTCGCCAAAATACTAACTTCACCAATTCAAGCCAAATTCTATACCGGACCTCCAAAATCAATTCCGATCACACTCCTAAGTCACAAATCATTCCCCAAAGCTAACAAAATCACCGGAACTCACATCCGAGCCTTCTAACTCATAAGTCAACATCCGGTTGACTTTTCCAAAACAAACCTTCCTTAAAGAGACTATGTGTCTCATTTCCATCCAAAACCAATCTAAATCGACCCATTCACTCAAGACTCTTATAATAAAATATAAGGTACCAGAAAATGGGGGAAACGGGGCGGTAACTCACGTGACGACGGGCCGGGTCGTCACATCCTCCCCAAGTAAAACAAATGCTCGTCCTCGAGCGGGTCAAGAAACATACCTGAAGTCTCAAACAGCTGAGGATATCTGCTCCGCATCTCTCGCTCGGTCTCCCATGTAGCCTCCTCCACGGGCCGACCTCTCCACTGCACCTTTACCGAAGCTATATCCTTTGATCTCAACTTTCGAACCTGACGACCCAAAATAGGCACCGGTTCCACATCATAGGTCAAATCATCATCCAACTGAACATTGCTGAAATCTAATACATGAGACGGGTCCCCAACATACTTCCGGAGCATAGATACATGAAATACTGGATGCACGCCTGACAAGCTGGGTGGCAAGGCAAGCTCATAAGCCACCTCCCCAATCCTCCTAAGTACCTCAAAAGGTCCAATGAACCGCGAATTCAGCTTCCCTTTCTTCCTAAACCGCATAACACCCTTCATGGGCGAAACCTTCAGCAAGACCTTCTCACCCACAATATATGACACATCCCGAACCTTCCGGTCCGCATAACTCTTCTGACGCGATTGTGATGTACGAAGCCTCTCCTGAATCAGCTTCACTTTCTCTAAGGCATCCTGAACCATCTCTGTCCCTAGTAGCCTAGCCTCACCAGGCTCGAACCAACCAACAGGAGATCTACACTGCCTCCCACACAACGCCTGATACGGAGCCATCTGAATGCTCGACTGATAACTATTGTTGTAGGCAACTCGGCAAGCGGCAAAAACTCATCCCAAGAACCTCCAAAATCAATAACACAGGCACGTAACATGTCCTCCAATATCTGAATAGTACGCTCGGACTGTCCGTCCGTCTAAGTATGAAATGTTGTGCTCAACTCCACCTGAGTACCCAACTCCCGCTGAAAAGTCTTCCAGAACTGAGAAGTGAACTGAGTACCCCTATCTGAGATAATAGACACTCGAACCCCATGCAATCGAACAATCTCCCGGATAAAGATCCCTGCCAGCCGCTCTGAGGAATGGGTAGTAAACACTGGAATGAAGTGCGCGGACTTGGTCAGTCGATCCACAATAACCCAAATCGAATCAAACTTCTTCAAAGTCCAAGGGATACCACTCACGAAATCCAAAGTAATCCTCTCCCACTTCCACTCTGGAATAATCATCTGCTGAAGTACACCACCCGGTCTCTGATGCTCATATTTTACCTGCTGACAGTTGAGACACCGAGCCACAAACCCTACAATATCCTTCTTCATCTTCCTCCACCAATAGTGCTGCCTCAAATCCCGATACATCTTCCCGGCACCCGGATGAATGGAATACCGCGAGCTGTGGGCCTCCTCCAATATCAACTCCCTAAGCCCATCCATATTAGGCACACAAATCCGACCCTGCATCCTCAACACGCCATCATCACCAATGGTCACATACCTGGCATCATCATGCTGAACCCTGTCCTTAAGGACAAGCAAATGCGGATCATCATACTGGCGCTCTCTGATGCGATCATACAAGGAAGACCGAGAGACCACACAAGCCAACGCTCGACTAGGCTCCAAAATATCTAATCTCACCATCCGATTGGCCAAAGCCTGGACATCAACTGCAAAGGGCCTCTCCCCAACTGGAATATACGCTAAACTCCCCATACTAACCGCCTTTCGGCTCAAAGCATCGGCCACTACATTAGCCTTCCCCGGGTGATACAGAATGGTAATATCATAATCCTTGAGTAACTCTAGCCACCTCCGCTGCCTCAAATTAAGATCCTTTTGCTTGAACAAATGCTGAAGACTGCGATGATCGGTGAATACCTCACAAGATACGCCATACAAGTAGTGCCTCCAAATCTTCAAAGCATGAATATAGCAGCCAACTCCAAATCATGTACAGGGTAGTTCTTTTCGTGGGGTTTTAACTAGCGAGAAGCATATGCAATAACTCTACCCTCCTGCATCAGTACACATCTGATCCCCACTCTCGAAGCATCACAATATACAGTGTAAGAACCTAAAGTTGATGGCAAAACCAACACTGGAGTCGTGGTCAAAGATATCTTGAGCTTCTGAAAGCTCTCCTCGCACTCGTCTGACCATACAAATGGAGCACCCTTCTGAGTCAACTTAGTCAAGGGCGATGCAATAGAGGAAAATCCCTGAACAAACCGGCGATAATAACCTGCCAACCCAAGGAAACTACGAATCTCTGTGGCTAAGGTCGGTCTAGGCCAACTCTGAACCGCCTCTATGTTCTTCGGTTCGACCTGAATGCCCTCGCTGGACACCACGTGCCCCAAGAAGGTTACTGAGCTGAGCCAAAACTCACACTTGGAGAACTTTGCATAAAGTCTCTCCTCCCTCAATCTCTGCAATTCAACTCGCAAATGATTTGCGTGCTCCTCCTGGCTACGCGAGTACACCAGAATATCATCAATAAAAACAATAACGAATGAATCCAGATACGGCCGAAACACACTATTCATCAAATGCATGAACGTTGTTGGGGCATTAGTCAGCCCAAAGGACATAACAAGAAACTCATAGTGCCTATATCTAGTCCTGAAAGCAGTCTTCATAATATCCGAATCCCTGATCTTCAACTGGTGATAGCCCGAACGGAGGTCAATCTTGGAGAACACCCTCGCTCCCTGAAGCTGGTCATATAAATCATCAATACGAGGCAGGGGGTACTTGTTCTTCACTGTTACTTTGTTTAATTGTCTGTAGTCAATGCACATTCTCATGGTGCCATCCTTCTTCTTCACGAACAAGACCGGTGCACCCCACGGTGACACACTAGACCGAATGAACACCTTATCTAGGATTTCTTGAAGTTGATCCTTCAATTCTTTCAACTCCGCTGGTGCCATACGATATGGCGAAGTGGAAATGGGCTGAGTGCCCGGTACCAGGTCAATACCAAAATCAATATCCCTGTCTAGGGACATGCCCGGCAGGTCTGCAGGGAAAACATCGAGAAACTCCCTCGCAACTGGAACAAAATCAATGCTAGGAGTCTCGGCTCCAACATCCCTCACGAACGCCAAATATGAGAGGCAACCCTTCCCAATCATACGCTGGGCCTTTAAGAATGAAATTACCCTGCTAGGAACATAGTCAGTCATACCACGCAACTCGATCCTCGGTATACCCGGTATAGCCAGAGTGACTGTCTTAGCATGACAGTCCAGAATAGCATGACACGGAGATTACCAGTCCATGCCCAGAATAACATCAAAATCTACCATGCTCAATAGCAACAGATCAACTCGGGTCTCCAGATCCCCAATAGTAACCAAACATGACCGATATACATGGTCTACAACGACAGTATCGCCAACCGGGGTAGATACATGAACAGGTAACGCAAGACACCCTCGGGTCGTACCCAGATGATGAGCAAAATATGAGGACACTTAAGAATAGGTGGAACCGGGATCAAATAAGATTGAGGCATCTCTGTGGCAGACTGAAATAATACATGTAATAACATCATCCGAAGCAATAGCATCTGTCCTGCCCTGAAGAGCATAAAAGCGAGCCTGACCACCCCCGATCAACCTGCACCTCTAGGGCGGCCCTTGGCTGCCTGACCCTCACCCCTAGTTGGCGGGGCGGGTGCTGAAGAAATTGGACTAGAAGATGAGGGATGACCCCTCTACTGAGATGAGCTAGCAGCACGACGAGGACACTCCCTCCGCATATGCCCGAACTCTCCACACTCATAGCAACTCCCGGGTGCTGGAAACTGGGACTGAAAGGAACCCCTCGCGCCAGAGTGACTAGCTGATGCACTCGGCCTGGAAGAACCCTAAGCAGACGGAGCACGAGACGAACTCTATGCTGGAAGAGCGCTGAGAGATGGCTGACTCTGCTGAGAACCCTGATAACCACGACCTAAAGATACCCCTTGGTACTCGAGTCGAGCTGACTGAGCTGGCTTGAAAGAACAACCCCGACCCTGCTAGAACTGGCCCCTCGAAGGAGCACCAGTGTAACTGCCAGAACCTCGAGGCCTCTTGGCCTCCCTCTCCTCTCGATCCTGACGGCGAACCGCCTCAATCTCTTAAGCTATATCAACCACCTCCTCGAATGAAGCACCTAATACTCTCTCTCTAGTCATAAGAACACGGAGATGGTAGTTAAGGCCATCAACAAATCTCCTGATCCGCTCACGATCTGACGGAACCATCCAGACGGCATGACGAGACAACTCTGAAAACCTCATCTCACACTGAGACACAATTATATCTCCCTGCCGTAGCCACTCAAACTGCCTGCGCAGCTCCTCTCTGCAGGACTGCGGTACATACTTCTCCAAGAAGAGAGTGGAGAACTTCTGCCAAGTCAAAGGTGCTTCACCAGTCGGCCTACGCCTCTCATACGCCACCCACAAAGTGAAGGCAGCTCCAGTAAACTGAAAAGTAGTAAAAGCCACACCATCGGACTCAAGAATCCCTGATGTACGAAGCATCCGCTGACATCTATCGAGAAATCCCTGGACATCCTCGCCCTCAGCACTACTGAAAGTCGGAGGCTGGAGTCTACCAAACCTCTCCAGACGACGCTGCTCATCCTCGGGCATAGCTGGGACCCTAAACTCCTGCATTGGTGCAACTGGCTGAGCTTGAGTTGCCTCTGGAGTCTGTAATCCCTACATACCTTGCTCAGCTATGCGAGCAGCGGGGGTCTGATTGCGTCCCCCGGCCTGTGAAGTAGCTGCTGCTGCTGTAGTGGCTGAAACCACCTGAGCCAGGCCCGTGCACACTGTCAAGATCTAAGCTAATGTCTCCTGAATGCCAGGAATCACTATGGGCACAGCCGGTGCCTGAGCTGGTACTGCTGGAGCCTGATCCGGAACTGGGGCAGCTGTCACACCTCCTTTTTATTTACTACACCCTGCAAAGGGTCTATAGGAGTTTTTCCACTTAAAGGACAATCGGAACGGGATTTATTATTAAAATTCAGAGTCGCCACTTGGGAGATTAATGGTGTCCCAAGTCACCGGTTGAATCCCGAACCGAGGAAATTATGACTCTGTTAACAGTCAGCGAACCAGAAATCCGAGTAAGGAATTCTATTAACCCGGGAGAAGGTGTTAGGCATTCCCGGGTTCCGTGGTTCTAGCACGGTCGCTCAACTGTCATATTTGGCTTATTTGTTTGATTTTAGTACATGTTTTAATCTATGAGCCTTTTAACTTTGAAACGCTTTTATTATTATTATTTTTAGAGAATTGCAACGTCGTGAAAATGTGTCTCGAACCACGTTGCACCAGTGCACCCGTGATTTTTGATACATTTCAACTTCGTTGAGATTTGGATTTTGGGTCACATAAATGTGCACCCGAGTTTAAGAAGGTAAATTATTAATAGCGCACCTAAAGTGACTAGCGCGTGATTATCTTTGGGGAGGGCCGTGAAATTCGCTAGACGGACCGTCCCGAATTCTAAGTTCTTTAATGTAACCATTTATCGAGGGCCCGCAATTTTGCATTGTATTTGGCGTAGGCTCGTCTCGTTTATATTTAAGGGCTAGTCCTGAAGTAAACTACGACTTTTCATTTATTTATCTCTAATAACACAAGAAAAGGTCCTAATTAGTCAATAGACACAAACGGACAAAATTCCCAACAGACACAGGCGTTGGGCCTGATATTAGCCCAGATCGGACAAGCATATCAGGCTGCGTTGGGATGATCAAAAATCGAATCCCTGGAGCTGGCAAGCCACTGATTTGCTCAAACCTTTGCCCACCGAAATTATTCCGAACTCTTATGAGTGCATTCAATGACTAACAATAAAGTAAGCAATGTATTCTTATTCAAGTTAATAGAGTATTGATTACAAGTTACGAGCCTAAATTCATACTTTGATCATATCTAATTATCAAACAACCAACAATGTATTCTTATTCAACTAATTACCTCACTACTGACCCAGAATTGCCAACGCTTGCTTTAAAACAGTGTACTCAGGGAAACACAGGTTTTGACATTGAAAATTAACCTGCTTATATTAACTATTGCATTACAAAGTGGTTATGGAAACAAGTTTAAACTATTTCTGACTTTCAAACTTTAAACAGAAAAATGCGAAACAAGTCTAACTACAGCTGATAACTACAAATTAACAGTCCAAACAGTCCAATTAGGTACAAATCACACAGTCCGAGTTTCATTGAATATAGCTCTAATTAGACTACATTATACAGTTATATATACACCATCGCTATCTAATTAGCTACAGATGCATCTTCCAGCAAGCAAATGCTTGAATACTTCCATTTTCATGTCCAATCTCGAAGCTACATCAACTTTGAATTCAAATGTGTACCTGGGATTAAAATGCAAAATGAAGGAGAAATGGAGGTCAGTGAGGCAGTGATGAACAACAGCCCGGACTCAAAACAATGAAATCAACTTCGGCTCCTAAATCAACACAGCAAACCCAGGAACAGACAGCACCAGATCCAACACCAAAAACACATGAAATCCAAACACAAATGAACCAAGATGTGCTTAAAACCAACCAGAAAAGAAACTCCCTGAACTCAGACCAAACCCAAATCTGATGATATTCAGGGCATTTATACTCTTCAGTCGACTAGAAATCTCATCTAGCAAAAAATCTAACTTCAAACTCTAAGAGAAATTCCAGTAGAACAGGACTTTTATAGAATTTTCTACTGTTTTTTGTGTTTTTCTGTTTGAGGAAGTTAAAATCTGAAGGGTATCTGATCTAAAATTTTAGTTTCAAATCTGGAACTTGAATGATATTTTTGGGGAAATTTTTAGGCTTCGAAAACTTGTAGAATGCTCTTTTGGGGGGGTTTAGATGACTGCCCAAAAAAACTCCTCCTTAACAAGGCAATGGGCATGCCTTTTATAGGCAAAACTAAGGCTCTATCAGATTTTTCCTTTACACTTCTAGTCCCTCTTTTATTTTCAGTGTTTACCCTTTATTTTCTGACTTGTTACACAAGTAACTACACCTATTCTATTGAAATCTATACTGTAGTCCATCCTAGAAGGTTCTATACTTATTACAATCCCTATTCTATCCTTACCCCCCTTCAAAATTACCAAATCTAATAAAACTACCCTTTTCCCATGCCTAAACTACCCTTAAAACCTCCTGAAATTACTGACTTGTCCCAACCTTGTTAGCTAACTGATCAATTATCTTGCAAATTAAACAGCTAGAACCAAACTTAAACAATTCTTAAATCCAAACTAATTACTGAATCTCAAATTACCAATTATCATTAACAATCAACCAACTAATCAATTAACAATAGTAAAATCAGTACGAAACTAGAAAAATCCAAATAAATAGAAACTAATCAAATCAGAATTCTAGACATTGAACCCTAACTACGGATTAACAAAAGAAAATATGCTTAAGAGAAATCACACATAACAAAAAAAGATTCNTATTAAATATGTGAGCGTTAATACAAATTCAATACAACAAAAATATATATAATTAGCACAAATGAAAATTAAAATTTACCACTCGTCTTGTGAGTTATGGAAAGCAGGGTATAAATTCTTTTCTCGCTGCTCATTCACCGGCGGTGATAAGTTTAAATCAAAGATAACTCTTTCATCCGGAACTTGTCCGGCAAAAACTGTTCCAGAATAACCCCCCGATGACTGGGGGTTATCTCTACTACGCACAACCTCATTTTTTGGAACGTCTTCGACCTTCACGTACATCTCCAACATTGTGATTGCAAGAAAATCCCGACATTCGTCCGGAGTCCTCAAAAAATCACTCAAAGTTTCATCATCGTCGATGTTAAACTCCGAGTAAAAAGCAACCCCTTGCGGAGACGGAATAAGGATATCTTCCGGTTACTTTAAATATCACCGAACGTTTCCTCACACTCATTTTTTTGCATAACAACGATATCAATGTATCGTACTCCATTGTCAGTGGCAATTTAACATGACATTAGCAGGTAAACTGTAGCCCACGGAGTTATTCTCCATCATAACCTCACCACCCCAATATAATGAAACTCTTATCCTACGCTCTTCAGACATATTAAAAAAATGCTGGAGAATTTAACAACAACAGACGTTTCAACAAGAGTTAAAAAAAATTTTGAATGCATTTCTATGCGATTCTAACCTCTTTATATAGAAAATGGGGAGCCGGGAAGTTTTTTTTTTTTTTTACATATATAGCGCCAAATAAGTTGGCGCTTTATTTTGAATTATTGTACTGGTCAGGAAAAAAAGGATATAACGCCACTATTTCTGGCGCTATATCACTGTCAGTGTATAACGCCAGAAAACCTGGCGCTATATCACTCTGACAGTGTATAACGCCAGAAATAGTGGCGCTATATATTAACGGTGCTATTACCGTTAATATATAGCGCCACTATTTCTGGCGTTATATATATTATGGTTACCCTTTTTTTTTTTTACACCTATTTATGTGTTTTGAGTCCAAAATAGTAAAATTTTGGTTCCGGATTCATAGTAGTTGATAGTATAAGAATTAAATAGTAATTGATGGTCGTATTGGCAGCATCATTTTAGTGATTGTTGCAGTGAAAAGGTTTGACGTTTGGTGCAAGAATCGAAGCCCATGCTTATGGTTAAAAAGTAAGAGCTAGTACTACAGTAATATATTGCACATTGTTAGTCACCTATTGCTATCATATCATTGGAAAAAGTGAGTAGGATTACTTTAAAAGCTTGGACTCTCTGATACTAATTCAGAGCTACAATCAAGACAAAGAATTGACCCCTAAACCATGCGTAATGCTTTGAAAAACAATAAAAAGAGATCTTGTTTGCATTCAACCCATGCCGAAGCGGATTCAGGTTTTTAAGTTTGTAGTTTCCGTACAACTCTTTTTATTTTTGAGTTCGGTATAGATATATACTCTAATAAGTTATTTGATTCAGCAGAACTCTTACATTCTATTGTGGCTTTGCGGTCCTAATTCTATGCTCTTATATATTTTTATTTAAGGCAAATAAGTATAATCAAATGCAGTATAATGATTAATAATGAATTAGAACTTGTAACAGCAAATTATGAATCTTAATGAAGTAGAAATCCTATAAGCCTTAATATAGATAAACATAAAGTCCTATTAACACTCTATTTTTAATTCAAAGAGTTATCTATATATATTTAATTAAATCTTCTCCTTAACGATCATCAACCATGATAAAATACAAGTCATGAAACTCAAAATCACAACACAAGCATATTTTATTTAAGTATTCTACATGACTTAAACCTCCTGACTGATAAGTTACACTCGTACAGATAGAGACACTTGTTATGATATCCGCATTCGTCTACTTAATAATGTTAACTGAGGAATGACTTACCACCTTATTATACCTTAAAACTATTAATGGAACTAATTAAGAGGATAGAGAGCGATAATAAGAAGAATTGTGCTTAAATGGTATGTTGTGCAGTTAGTAAATTCTTGTTAAAAAGAATTACTACAACTTAAGAACTCAGTAACTAATAGAAGCAAAGAGGTCTTTAAATTACTATGTTGTGTATTTAATAGACTATGTATTGCAGTCTGAAGGGTCGTCAGTGCCTCATCGGAATAATGATGTTGCTAACCGCATCCATCATCTCTTGGCTAGCAACTGGATGGTCTCTATTTCTCTCTACTGGCTAAATTGATAGCTGATGGATTAGCCAATTTGGCTTTTAGTCAAGAGCCTCGTTTTGAACAGCATACCCTTGTACTTATGTTATTTAGGTTTCATTTCGTCCCTTGATATATTTTTAGCTAGTTTTCTTCGGTTGCTTTATTTTCTTTTTGATTAAAAAATTAGACTAGGTACGTACTTTGTTAATAATTAATAATTGCACATTTCTAATAAAAACAATAAAGATACAACCTAAGGGACCAAGTCGCAAATAAACAGTGGATACAAACTCTAGGAGAAAAAACATACTCTGCTCCTGAAAAGCGAAGAAACAGTACAGGCCTGAAATGAAGCACGCCCACTGACGGCGCGATCGAAGCTCCTCTTCCGCAATAGGCGCTGTGTTGATTGACTCCTCTTTTCACTTTCACATGCAAATCCCTCTATTTTTTTAGCACACCATCTTCTGTCGTATCCTTTGTGTAGATCTCTCCTCTGCTCCTACAGTCTACAGCAGCTTCGCGTGCGTGCAAACCCCCCACCCCCAACCCCGAGACCCACTAGGCCATTAAACTATGGTTTGACCAAATTTCTTCTTCCCTCTCATAGTTTAGGATAAATAAGTCCATAACACCTTAGCGGCTTGGGGGCGTGTGTTTATTTCATATTTTACTCCTATCACTTTTTATTTAAGCATGAAATGTTTAAGATATTAATTTGACATATATGTATTATATTGTTAATATTTATTTAGTATAATTATTTGGTATCCACTATATCTTGGCCTGATTAGTGTATTGCTCTAAATTTGGTGACGTGGTAACAACAAATAAACAAGATCGAGGACGAGGTCGATCACGGCGAAATAGTGGGAGGCCGTCCTCAGGAAGGTTATTGTCAGGGACGAGTAGCTGAAATAAAGAGATAATGGAAAGATAGATTAGAAATAGGCATAAGGAATATTCCTTTGAATATTTCTTATTTTGTACTTCTTAGGGTTTCTTGGAAATACCCTTTTTAAATAGGAAGAGAGAAAGAACAAAGGGAGGATCTTCACTTTCTAATAAAAAACACATTCTAAAAGGTTGACTTGAGAAAATATACAAAAGTTGTCTTGTTCATTGTTATCTTATTCAAGCTCACGCTATTCGATCTTTGTTCACAAGATCCAAAGATTCCATAACCGTCTTCACTTCTCTTCTTGCCACATTGCTGTCAGGAGAAAGAACCATCCAAATCATATAATAATTGGGTGGTAGATTCTTTCTTATTACCTTTATTGCTATTATCTACATTTATTGCATGTTTATGTTTTCATATTTATTAGCATTCATTGAATACAAACGCGCTATTCAAAGCTGTCAAACGTCGTTCATCTTACCGATTTCCTATTGTTTATGATCTAGAATTTATTATTTTTAACTAAGATTCATCCTTCATTTCATCATTAATTAGTTTAACAAAAAGATTTAACACTTTTTGGTCAAATAATTTGGCGCCGTCTGTGGGAAGTTTTTTAGTTAAAATTTTTAGTTTTTTCTAGATCATAAAGGACAGCCACCTTTTTCTCGTCTGCTCAAACTAACAATGGCAGTGAAAGGAGATGAAAGACAGAAAGCAATAATGGGTATCACTACCAACATCTTAAACACCATCAATGAGGATGACAGAGGAGACGAGGAGAATGAGATGCCGAGTGCTACACCCAGGCGGAGTGATTCACCTCCCCCTCATCGAAGTGTAACTGCTTCGCGCGAAAGGGGAGCTTCCACGTCCACAGTAGAGGAAGCACCACCAGCAGTGAAGAAATTACTGGAAGAGTGGCTGACCAGCACTCTAAATAACATATTTGACAAACCCGTTCAGCGGGCAAATAGAGACATCAAACATACGGATACCACAACGATCGCCGACGAGCAACCCGCTCCTCCAACAGGTAACACTCACATCGTTGTTGATGCAGGTAACGATGCACTTGCAGCCATTCTGAAGAAAATGGAAGAAACGGAAAACGAGAACAAGGAGCTCCGCGACCAGATGGGGAACATCAGGAAAGGGTCGATAAAATATCAGGCGCCCCAAAACTGCTACCAAAACGGGACGTCGGCCGATTCGTCGAACAACCATACAGCGAGGAGGCAGCCCCACATGCCATACCCAAAACCTTCAAGATTCCACCATACTTGAAGATATATGACGGCACGACAGATCCCGAAGATCATATCCATCACTACGTCACAGCAGTAAAGGGTAACGACCTCTCAAAGGAGCAAGTGCCGTCAGTGCTACTAAAAAAGTTCGCCGAGACCTTAACCGGGGAGGCTTAACTTGGTACTCATAATTACCAGCACGATCTATAACAACGCTCGAGGAAATAGCCGACAAGTTCGTCACCGCCCACACCAGGGCTAAGAAAGCGAAAGCCAGGGTAAATGATATATTCGCCGTTAGGCAATCGCCTGGCGAGGGACTCAGGGACTTTTTAGCCCGGTTTAACAAGGTAAGAATGAGCTTACCAAATGTATCGGAAGGGATGGCGGTGGCAGCTTTCAAAAACGGGTTGAACAGGAATGGGTCAAGTGCGACAAGAAAACTATTAAGCAGACTCATAAAATACCCTCCCACCACTTGGGAAGAAATTCACAATGCCTACTGCGCCGAGGTGAGAGCGGACGAAGACGACCTTAATGGTCCGATACAACGGTTAACATCGGCTCAAATAGAGACGAGGAAAGACCGTCGTAGTGACGGTCAAAGAGATCAGTCAGGACCCCACCTCAACCAAGACAGGCACCAACCTTATGTCGGAACAACCGTCCCACCAACTCCTCGCCATGCGGAAGGACCGTCCAGGTCGCATACAGGGACTCAGCGGAACGAAAGAGGTATGCCTCCACTCTTATCTGCTCACAATTTTTATGTTTCCCCTTCAGAGATAGTGTACGCACTAGAGAAGCTCGGCCCGAAGGTGAAATGGCCGTAGAAGATGAAATCTGACCCAAGTACCCGGAAGTCGAACATCCTCTGTGAATTTCATCAGGAGCGAGGTCACAAAACTGAGGACTGTATAGCCCTACCTACCGCAAGAGGTAGTGAACATGCTCCACCAAGGGCACCTAAAGGAGCTGATGAGCGACCGAGGAAGAGCCAATTTCGGCCGCGGAAGAGAACAACACCAAGGCCCACTAAAGACGCCCTCCCTTGCCCGCACCATTCAAATGATCATCGGTGGAGGCGACGAAGCAACATTCAACCACATAAAGTTTACCACCACACACAAACTGAAGCGTTCAATCACCCACGAACGCTATGATGACCTCGAAGAAAGTATCATCTTCGATAAGTCAGATACCAACGGTTTGATTTTTCCTCACTCCGATGCTCTTGTCATTACTCTATGTATTTTAGATATTGATGTAAAAAGAATAATGGTAGATGACGAAAGGGTCGCGTGTACTATTCACCCTTGAGTTCTTACGCAAATGCGACTCGAGGACAAAATAGTACCATGCTGCATAACACTAACAGGTTTTAACAATGCAGTCGAGCGAACCTCAGGTGAAATAACACTACCCGTTCTGGCCGGGGGCGTCACCCTAGAAACAACGTTCCATGTCATGAACCAGGACACAACTTACAACGCAATCATAGGACAACAATGGATGTCACACCTCCTTTTTATTTACTACACCCCGCAAAAGGTGTATAGGACTTTTTCCACTTAAAGGACAATCGGAACGGGATTTATTATTAAAATTCAGAGTCGCCACTTGGGAGATTAATGGTGTCCCAAGTCACCGGTTGAATCCCGAACCGAGGAAATTATGACTCTGTTAACAGTCAGCGAACCAGAAATCCGAGTAAGGAATTCTGTTAACCCGGGAGAAGGTGTTAGGCATTCCCGGATTCCGTGGTTCTAGCACGGTCGCTCAACTGTCATATTTGGCTTATTTGTTTGATTTTAGTACATGTTTTAATCTATGTGCCTTTTAACTTTGAAACGCTTTTATTATTATTATTTTTAGAGAATTGCAACGTCGTGAAAATGTGTCTCGAACCACGTTGCACCAGTGCACCCGTGATTTTTGATACATTTCAACTTCGTTGAGATTTGGATTTTGGGTCACATAAATGTGCACCCGAGTTTAAGAAGGTAAATTATTAATAGCGCACCTAAAGTGACTAGCGCATGATTATCTTTGGGGAGGGCCGTGAAATTCGCTAGACGGCCCGTCCCGAATTCTAAGTTCTTTAATGTAACCATTTATCGAGGGCCCCACAATTTTGCATTGTATTTGGCGAGGCTCGTCTCGTTTATTATTTAAGGGCTAGTCCTGAAGTAAACTACGACTTTTCATTTATTTATCTCTAATAACACAAGAAAAGGTCCTAATTAGTCAATAGACACAAACGGACAAAATTCCCAACAGACACAGGCGTTGGGCCTGATATTAGCCCAAATCGGACAAGCATATCAGGCTGCGTTGGGATGATCAAAAATCGAATC
The DNA here is from genome assembly GCF_001879085.1 of Nicotiana attenuata. Taxonomy (NCBI): domain Eukaryota; kingdom Viridiplantae; phylum Streptophyta; class Magnoliopsida; order Solanales; family Solanaceae; genus Nicotiana; species Nicotiana attenuata. Next base: position 7,342,090 of record NC_031998.1, read on the forward strand.
CCTGGAGCTGGCAAGCCACTGATTTGCTCAAACCTTTGCCCACCGAAATTATTCCGAACTCTTATGAGTGCATTAAATGACTGACAATAAAGTAAGCAATGTATTCTTATTCAAGTTAACAGAGTATTGATTACAAGTTACGAGCCTAAATTCATACTTTGATCATATCTAATTATCAAACAACCAACAATGTATTCTTATTCAACTAATTACCTCACTACTGACCCAGAATTGCCAACGCTTGCTTTAAAACAGTGTACTCAGGGAAACACAGGTTTTGACATTGAAAATTAACCTGCTTATATTAACTATTGCATTACAAAGTGGTTATGGAAACAAGTTTAAACTATTTCTGACTTTCAAACTTTAAACAGAAAAATGCGAAACAAGTCTAACTACAGCTGATAACTACAAATTAACAGTCCAAACAGTCCAATTAGGTACAAATCACACAGTCCGAGTTTCATTGAATATAGATCTAATTAGACTACATTATACAGTTATATATACACCATCGCTATCTAATTAACTACAGATGCATCTTCCAGCAAGCAAATGCTTGAATACTTCCATTTTCATGTTCAATCTCGAAGCTACATCAACTTTGAGTTCAAATGTGTACCTGGGATTAAAATGCAAAATGAAGGAGAAATGGAGGTCAGTGAGGCAGTGATGAACAACAGCCCAGACTCAAAACAATGAAATCAACTTCGGCTCCTAAATCAACACAGCAAACCCAGGAACAGACAGCACCAGATCCAACACCAAAAACACATGAAATCCAAACACAAATGAACCAAGATGTGCTCAAAACCAACCAGAAAAGAAACTCCCTGAACTCAGACCAAACCCAAATCTGATGATATTCAGGCCATTTATACTCTTCAGTCGACTGGAAATCTCATCTAGCTAAAAATCTAACTTCAAACTCTAAGAGAAATTCCAGTAGAACAGGACTTTTATAGAATTTTCTACTGTTTTTTTTTTAGTGTTTTTCTGTTTGTAGGAAGTTAAAATCTGAAGGGTTATCTGATCTAAA
>NC_031998.1:7343228-7347217 GCF_001879085.1 Nicotiana attenuata
ATTTCGTGTTAATACGTTTAACACTCTACAAAATACAGCTACATAGGAATATGACTTCATAGCTACATAGAACGTCAACTATCATTGAACTGTCAGGAATTAGAACCAGCAGTTAATCCATGGAAATTCACCTCCTTGAACTAGCTAACAAAATGCTATTTCAGTACCAAACCAGAAGCACCCAATATGGATCTAATCAAAAGCAAAATCCAACAACATACTGTTTTAGTGAACAAAGACTTTCCAACTAATTCATTATCAAGATATTCTCTTAAAGGGCAACTCTAAAACAAATTCAGAGAATCAACAAGAAAGTTCTACTTAATGTTAAATGAGTGAATTCGTAAAGAAATCAATTATCTAACCAAACAATTTATACTCCAAACTCGACTTATCCTTAAACGACTCATTTTGAAGCTCGATTCACAATTAATTAGATAAAATAGAAAGGGAGTGACATAAATAGACTTGTTAAGCAAAATGTTCCTTAACAACAATTGAAAAATCAGCAATTACACAGATTTTGACTCCAAAATTCAAGTATGGAAAAAAACGACTAATTGAACTCGGAACCGTGAACGTCATCCTTGAACAGTCACATCCGAACCAGCGAAACACCAATCAAACTCAAGCAAGATCCGTGAATGAAGATCAACAGGGCAGATATATATATATATATATATATATATATATATATATATATATATATATATATATATATATATATTAGTCGAAATGCGAAACGCGAACAGAAAATCAACAGGGCGTAAATTGTAATCAACAGCGAAACTAATGAAGATCAACAGGGCGAACAATTGTAATCAACAGCGAAACTAATGAAGATCAACAGGGCGTACAATTGCAATTTCTTTTCTGAAATTCGAAACGCGAACAGAAAATCGAAGAAGAAAACTCAAGAGCAGAGAACAATTTTGCCCTTAAAACCCTAGCTTTTCAGTCACTTTTTCTGTTTGAAATTAAAAATTGAATTTGAAAAGCCATGGTTTGGAATTGAGATTTCATCTAAACTAAAATTAACGTAAAATTTCGAACCTTACCTGAGAAGAAACTCGAAGAGAAGAAACTCGATGCTGAGTAGTTATCAATGGAAGTGACCAAAATAAACGTTCACAGCAGGGGAAATAGCAGGTCGTAATCGTTCACAGCAGCAGGGGAAATAGCAGGTCGTAATCGTTGGGGAAATAGCAGGTCGTTTACCAAAATAAGTTTAGGGTTTTTTCCTTTGTTTTTGGGTAGTTCGCGATACAGGAGTGGGTTTGGGAAAAAAGAGGGAAATATTAGCGCCAATTTTTATTAATTAACTTTTTAACGACTGCCTATGTTATATTTTAAGGGCCAAATACTATTCCCTCTTTAATATTGTGCTAATAATTAGTTTCAACGACCGGGAAAAAAAATGGTTGTTATAAGTATACTTATAACGACCGGGTTTATGTCCCTTCGTTAAGAAGTGGTCGTTAAAAATCAATTTTCTTGTAGTGCACACAGTGAGTCTCCAGTAGCCCTAGTTTCAGCTTCCCCAGCACTTGTTGGAGCCCAGGGAGATGCAGTACCCCCAGCCTCACCAGTTCCATTAGTACCTGAGGCAGCTAGAGGCACAGGACCTCCAACACATGTTGTTCCCCCATCAGAGACTGGGGAGCAGGGGATGAGGGAGGCAGTTCAGTTGCTGACTAGGATGGTTTCTATTCATGAGCGACAGCTAGAGTCGGGAGCAGATGCCCAGAGAGATCGGATAGGAAGCTCGACGGTACGAGAGTTTCTTCACTTGGCCCCTCCATTATTTACAGGATCCAGTTCCACTGAGGATCCCCAGGACTTTATAGACAATATGTATAGAGTATTGAGGAGGATGCATGCCTCCGTCACCGAGGCTGTGGAGTTGGCTTCTTTTCGACTAGGTGATGTAACCGTCCTATGGTATGAGGCATGGGAGAGATCTAGAGGACCTGATGCTTGCCAGTAGAGTGGGAGGACTTCTCTGAGGCTTTTTTAGCCCATTATTTTCCACGGGAGGTTCGGGAGGCCCGTCTTGACCAGTTTCTTAGCCTGAAGCAAGGGGATATGAGTGTGAGGGACTATAGCCATAAGTTTATTTCATACCTTAGGGCTCGGAAGTTTATTGCTAAAGGTTGTATATACCATCTGGTTCATGTCAGGGATACAGATAAGGCGCCAGTGACTCTTCAGTCGGTTCCTATTGTGAATGAATTCCCGACGGTATTCCCTGACGAGCTTCCAGGAATTCCCCCCGAAAGGGAAATCGATTTCGCTATAGATTTGCTTCCTGATACGCAACCTATATCCATTACTCCCTACAGAATGGCTCCTGTAGAGCTAAGGGAATTGAAGGAACAACTGAAGGACTTGCTCGATAAGGGCTTTATTAGGCCAAGTACATCCCCATGGGGTGCTTCGGTGCTCTTTGTTTGAAAGAAAGATGGCTCCTTGCGGATGTGTATTGACTACAGGCAACTAAATAAAGTCACTATCAAGAATAAGTATCCTCTTCCACGGATTGATGACTTGTTCGACCAGTTACAAGGTGCCAAATGCTTTTCGAAGATCGACTTGCGATCCGGTTATCATCTGCTACGAGTCAGGGATATTGATATCCCAAAAACAACATTTAGGACGAGGTATGGCCATTTTGAATTCCTTGTCATGTCTTTCGGGCTTACAAAAGCCCCAGCAGCCTTTATGGATCTTATGAACCGGGTATTCAAACCATTCTTGGATGAATTTGTGATTGTGTTTATTGACGACATCCTGATATATTCACGATCGGAAGCTGAGCATGCGGACCACTTGCGAGCTGTATTGCAGACTCTCCAGGACTACAGGTTATATGCTAAATTCTCTAAATGTGAATTTTGGCTAACTTCCGTATCTTTTCTTGGTCATGTTATTACCGGTGATGGTATCAAGGTTGATGGCCAAAAGATTGAAGCTGTGATGACTTGGCCGAGGCCCTTGAATCCGATAGAGGTTCGTAGCTTTTTAGGCTTGGCAAGGTATTACCAAAGGTTTGTGGAGGTATTTTCCTCTATCTCTGCACCATTGACGAAACTGACACATAAGGGATGTAAGTTTCAGTGGACTGAGGCATGTGAACAAAGTTTTTAGGAGCTAAAGAAAAGGCTTACGATGGCACCTGTCTTGACTCTTGCGGATGGAACCGAGGGTTATGTTGTATATTGTGATGCCTCGAGAATTGGCCTAGGTTGTGTTCTTATGCAGCATGGTAAGGTTATCGCGTACGCCTCCAGACAGTTGCGGAAACATGAACAGAACTATCCTACGCACGATCTTGAGTTAGCCGCAGTTGTCTTCGCCCTAAAGATTTGGCGGCATTATCTATATGGGGTTCATATTGATGTTTTCACCGACCACCAGAGCCTTCAGTATTTATTTAAACAAAGGGAGCTGAACCTACGACAAAGAAGATGGCTAGAATTACTAAAGGACTATGATGTTGATATTTTATATCATCCCGGCAAAGCTAATATTGTTGCTGATGCCCTTAGCCGGAAGTCCATGGGCAGTCTAAGCCATGTTGAAGCTGATAAGGTCAAGATGACCAAATATCTATGCCAGTTAGCTAATTTGGAGGTGCGTTTGGTAGACGCAGAGGGTGGACGCATTCTCGTTCAGAATACAGCAAAATCTTCTTTTGTTACTGAAGTGAAAGAGCGACAACACGAGGATCCTGAGCTTATAAAACTGAAGGAAAGTATTCCACAGCAGCGACAACCTTTATTTGAGATAACTGGAGATGGAGTCCTTAGATACCAGGGCCGCTTATGTGTATCGACAGTCGGAGAGCTCCGCGCCAAGATTCTCTCGGAGGCCCATTATTCCAGATATGCAGTTCACCCCGGAGCGACAAAGATGTATCGGGACCTTCGATAGATCTATTGGTGGAATGGAATGAAAAAAGATATCGCGGAGATGGTAGCCCAATGTCC
>NC_031998.1:7349044-7363176 GCF_001879085.1 Nicotiana attenuata
ACATCAAACGGACATTGGAGTAAAAAGTTATGACTGTTTTACCCCGGACTGTCCAGGCTGAAACCGGGTCGCGAACCGGGTCGGGTCAAACAAGTGGTATAAGTCGGTAAACTCGACTTTGAAGACCTCAAAACATTTCATTTCAGTCCCAAAACAGTGAGCAAGCTGAAGATAGGGTTCCATGGTGTTCTTGAGTGATTAAGGTGCGTTTTTAATGATTTTTATCGTTAAAGTTTGCCCCCGTGCCTAGAAACTCAATCTCTACGCTTTGCAATTGTTTCCCCCTTCTATTAGCTGTGTTTGGAGCTATTTTTGGAAGATAGAAATTTGTTGTTCTTGCTGGTTCTTCAGGCTTTATACTTGGTTTGCCAAGGTAATCATCTTGGGACTCTTTTATGATCGTTTTTACAAAGTTCTACGGACGTTTCGTCAAGTTAGGGTCATATGGCAAATATGCCAATTTAAACTCAATTATGAACTGTTTATAGGTGCGTATAAGCTGCATATATATAGTGTTTTTGAAGCTTAGGACGTAAGGAACAACTTTCGTGAAGGAACTACAGGCATTCGGACGTTTGTTGGAAAGGTATGTTAAGGCTAAGCTTCGTCCTTCCTTTTTGCACGAATTCTTGGAAATTCCTAAGACGTCAAATGTGATATTTTACTATTCTATTGCTAGAAGACCTTCTGTGAAAGGCATTGGGATCTTAGCTGAAGTATTTTCATGATGCTATTAGGTTGATATTCCACTCGTTCGGTTAAATAGGGTATTCGACATCTATATATGTCATTTTGTCGGCTTTCGTAACTATATGTCTATATATATGAATTCTTATTCGTCTTTGGGTTGTGTGACTTAAAAAAATAAAGGCATTTAGTATTTGCGATCAGTCCTTCTTCCTTTTTAAAGTGTATGTTAAAATCTCTAAAGTGGCACGTCGATTTCCAAAAATCTCAAATATAAATTTTTATGTTTAAACTACTAAAACACTTGATTTTTGAAATACTTTCTTTTACTAATTATCAAGAAATCAGGTATATGGACTAAGTGAAGTACCTTAAGCTTTTTATGAATATCTTTAGAGTTAAGTTATCTTTCTAAAAGTCGAGTTAAGTTTTCAAGCCAAAAAAAAACATATGAGGTTCCATGAGACAATTGTATGCGATACGAAGGGGATTATGAGAATAAGAGTACCAATGAGCCAAGATTGGCTATGTTCTTGTTATGGCCTATTATGTGCATTCAAAGTTCATATCATAAGCATGGACTTCGAGCTATAATCGGAGGTAAGGGGCCTATTTGCCCGAAAGACTATATGTATTGTACAGATGGCCACAGGTTGGCAATATGATACCGGTTAGCTACCGGAAGAGACCGCCATTGCTAGCATTTGGTTGGGTATGTCATGCATTTGCATCAATATATATGTATTCACGACATACGATTACACGAGCGTACCATGCATATTTGATTACTACGAGGTCGGATGTCGGCCATGGAGGCTAACAGAGTTTCGGTGTCAGGTGGTATCTCTATTACTTTTTTCTTTCATCAGCTATGTATGATTCTACTTTCTGCCTTACATACCAGTACATTTTTATTCGTACTGATGTCCCGTTGCCTGGGGACACTGCATTTTTGTTTCATGCGTGCAGGTCCAGGTAGGGACTCTAATCGACCACTCCGCTAGGATTTCGTGGTTCAGCTGTGAGTTGGTAAGCTCCACCTCTTCCTGGAGCTATCATAGGATGGTTACTTTTGTTGTACAGTTTGGATATAGTCGGGGCCTTATCCCGACAGTGCTTGTGACACTCTTAGAGGCTATTGTGGACACAGTATTCTGGGTTTCTTTTTGCACCTTTCAGTCTCCAGCCCATATGCTTGGCATGTATATATATGTGTGTAGGCATGTATGTCTCAAATTGCGGCCTCGTCGGCCAGCTAGTACTTTATTATTTTGGCTCGTCTACCTCTGTTTATATGGCTTATTGTTATTCAGGTCATGACCTCATGACCTTAATGGTCCAGGCTTAGTATTTCAGATGTTGTGCTGCCCGATCTGTTGGGCCCCCCGTTTAGTTAGCTAGTATGTGTAGTGGCTAACTCGATCGAATACAGTATCGAATGCCAGTCGTGCCTCCCCTAGTTTGAGGCGTGACAAACTTGGTATCAGAGCAGGTCGTATCCCAGGGAGTCCACAAGTCGTGTCTAGTAGAGTCTTGCTTATGGGTGTGTTGTGCACCACACTTATAATCAGGAGGCTATGAGGCATTTAGGAATGGTTACGTTTTTTTTCAATTAATAGATCGTGCTATAGAGCGAAGTTATAAGAACATATGAAATCTAAATCGTGCTTTGTGTTTCTTATCTAATAGGCTACCTACGCTCAGGAGATGGCACAGCGAGAGATAGGTATGGATCCGGGGGAAGGTACCAGTCGTTCCCCACCGGGTCAGAGGAATAGATTTCCCTTAGAGGCACCACTACAAGAAAATGGGGCTTTAGCGAGGGGAAATTTGGTCGTTAAAAGTCCAATTCCGGTCGTTATAAGTTATTAACGACCGAAAAAAATCCGGTCGTCACCGGTCGTTAAAAGTCCCGACGTTAAAAGTTAACGACCGGTTTACAATCCGGTCGTTAAAGGATCTTTAGCGACGGCATAATTTTTGGTCGTTAAACATACTTTTTAGCGACAGAATTTTACCCTCGCTAATTTGTTATCCGGTCGTTAAAAGTCTTTAACGACAACAATGTATTAAGTCAATTCAAGTGCTTTTAACGATCGATATTCCCTTCGTTAATTGTATAATTACTTTTAACAACCAAAATTCTCTTTGTTAATAGTCATTTATCTATTTGAGAAACCTGTGGTTAAAGAGTTTTAATGATCACATTTTTCTTTGCTAATATGAAAATGTAATAAATGTAATGAAAATTTAAATTACGTGAATAGTAATAATTATTTATATGCTTTAATACACCCTCAACAACATGGGAAAATAAACCAAACGCTTGATATCTTGTACAAAGAATTAAAGTATCATATTTGTGAAAGCAGTACAAATAAAATCACATAACGGATGTATTAGTAGTTTACAATAGGTCAGAGGGGAGCAAATTAAGTAAGATCATCTTCCTCGAGCTCCTTAGCCTTCAATGTTTCCTTCACTCTTAGAAGTGTTGTCCTCCAAGCATCCTGTGGAGTGAAGATATTTAAGTAGATTGTAGAAAATTGATGTAAAATTACAACATAGTAATATCCAGATAGAAAATATATCTAGATGCAATAAAACCAAAATATAGTAGTTAAACATGAGTGGTTATGCTACAGCTACATAAAACACAAGCAATTAAATTAAGCACCCTAGAGAGAGATCTGCAGCTTTGTTTAGAGAAATGGTCCTTTGTGCAAGCTGAGACAACTGAAGAACATTCTGCATATGATGCCCCTGTTGAACTTGTGGCCACTGTTCCATTGCACACAAATAGAGAGTGTGCACACTCAGAGGGGCAGGAGGTTAATGGTGTCAATGTTTGGATAACTAAAGCTGTAGTTGAACAGGGAAAAACGAAGGAACAAGTTACTGAAATAGCTATTAAAGCTACTGATCGCAACAAGGAAGGACAACTGCTTGGTAAGGAAGATATTGCTACTGCACAGGCTGGGGATAAATTAGAAGCATGTTCAAATAATACAAGTCTGTATTATTTATCATCCAGGTTCGACTAAGATTTATCATGATATAAAAATAATCTTGGTGGAATGATATGAAGAAGAATATTGTCAAGTCTGTAATTGTCAGCAAGCAAAGATAGAGCACCAGAAGCCCGGTGGGCTAGTTCAGAACATAGGAATTCCAACATGGAAGCAGGAGATGATTAATATAGATTTCATTACAGATTGATTATGGGTGATTGTTCATATACTTCCAAAGTGAACCCATTTCTTGCCAATTAGATCTACATATACAGTGGATAATTATGCAATTTATGCGTAAACAATAGTACAACAACATGGTGTTCTAGACGCTATTATACTTAATAGAGGGGCCTAGTTTATAGTTAACTTTTAGAGGTCCTTCCGGAAGGGTCTTTAGATGCAACAAAATCTTAGTATGGCTTTTCATCCAGAAATAGGCGGCCTGGTAGAGTACATGATTAAGACACTCAAGGATGTGTTACGAGTGTTCATGATAGACTTCATAGAGATATCTTTCCAGTATTAGTATGGCTTCTAATGAGGCCAAACTCACATCACCTATTGGGTTGTTCGAGATAGGCGAATAAGAGTTACATAGACATAATTAGTTTGATTAAACTTTAGAGAAAGTAAATCTCATTCAAGAGAGATTATTAACAGGCCAAAACTTTCAAAAGTCATAATTCAGATGTGTAAGGACAAGACTGGGCAGCAGCAGCGTCGTCCAAACAGGCTTATCCTGATGACAATGCGGAAGCTCAATTTTCAGCAACTCCTCCATCAAAGAACGAGGCAGCAAAGGTGCAAGGCGAGCAGTTTTTTAATTCCACAAACATCGGGCCAAAGAGGAGAGGATTAAGTCCAAATGTTCCTGCTTTTATACCATCCAAACAGCAGCAACTTGTATCAACTTTGGAGGGTGTTAGTTCGACAATACAAGCTGAGAAAGAGGTTGCAAAATCTGGGTAGCAGCGTGCACTAAACGCCACAGTTGGTCCTAAAGAGCAATCTCTTGCTGGTAGAAGTCAATTGGGTAGTGGATTCTCGCGTAGGACTAAAGCCTCTTCCTCCAGCTTAGATACAAACTTTTCCTCTAAGTTTAAAATGAGCTATGAGGCAGCTGTTAATTCCGACTCGGGTTCAGATAGAAAATCCAGCAGGAACTCATTCAGTGCTAAAGTACAGGAACCCCAGAAACCTGTTATGAATTCTTATGTTGCTGATACACAAGTACCGCAGAAACTGGCCAGGAATTTTTACAGTGGTGAGATGCATGAAGCCCCATCAGATAAAAGGAAGAGTTCAGAGCAGCCCAGCGTTAGACCCACAGTTCAAGGCCTAATTCACAGCCCAAGATCACATCACAGGAAGGGACTTGGAAGTGAGCAAGTTCCTTAAAACTAGTCCCAGTGACACCATATTGTGAGGTACCGAAGGATCTCTACTGTCATGGTTTCCANACTCGACACGCTTCCGGGCCTGCTTCGGGCGCAAGTGTCTACTTTCGGAGTACCCCGACCGGAAAACAAACAAGCAAAAAAAGACGTTCTTCCGCGGTCGGGGAAAAAAATAAAACAGCAAGGAGTGCCGTTCCTGAATCATCTTCAGATGCTGTGGTGTCGACCGCCGTGCCTGAGCCGACCATAGATACCGTGATGATCGATAATGATGGATAAGCTAGTGATGAGGGGGCTTCTCTACATAGAAGACGACGATCTTCATCAACTCAAAAGAATGCTCAATTTGTTGAGTTAGTTATACCAACCGAGGACGATGCCTCGACGCTCTAGGGGAATTTGAAATGGTGGAAAATTCCAACTCCCGTTTTCGAGTCCAGTCGCTACACCCGGTGCTGTGATGCTGAGTACCGGGTCCCTGCCGTCTTCGGTTGACAAGCAACCAACAACCAGCATTGTGTTTGCCGCAACTGCCTTCTCATCCTTCAATGCCATCAGCTTCATCTCCTTCTTCACCAACTCTTCCACCACCAACTGCTACATCATCTCCGCCGGCCGCATCTGTCCTAGAAGAGGATGTTCCTTTCCCCTAGTCCCCAGTTCATGGGAATTTGGGGCAAAAATACGCCGCCCCGTCAGAAGACCCACAAAGAAGAAGGAGCGTTACTCTCTCGATCTCTATCGGATGATATCTGCAACTTGCTAACTATCTGAAGCCTTTGGCTTCAGAAAAAGATAGGGAAAAGATACAAGCTCTCCCAGGAGAGTGCTTGTTGAACAATGCTATGCACAACGCCGCAGCGGTATAGTCTTCACTTACTTTGACATTTCTTCTATCTTTGATTTAGTATTATTTTGAGTTTGCCTTTCTTGTTTCGCATGCCAATTTACTTGCTTCCAAGGGACTCCAAAGGTTGATTCGGGAAAAGGACGAACTTACCTCCGAGCGGGATCAACTTTTGGCCGAGCGGGACCAAACTACTGCTCTCTTGTCAGAACTGGAAGCCAAAGCTGTTGAGGCTATTGTGTTGGAGGCTCGTTTGCAGCAAAGCGAGCAAGAAGTAGAGACCCTTAGCCAAGAGATCGACTCACTGAGGGTTCGATTTAAAGAGGCTAGGGCCAAATGGGCTGTAGTCCATAGTGTCGTTCTTGCTGCATCCGATCGTGAGGCTGCCTCCGCTGAAAGATTAAATAATTTGGAGGCAACCTTGAACTCCAAAACTAAAGAGCTTGCTGCTTGTTGAAAAAACATATGTTATGTACATCATGAGGAGAAAAACCTTGGAAGAAGCTAAAGCAGGTGTCATCGACTTTGATGCCGAAATCGCTAAAGCCCGTGAGCTAGAGTCAGCTGCTAAAAGGGGTCTTCCGACAAGACCTGATGCTTCTGGTTCCGATTTCGAGTCCTCCGGAACTGAAGGGGAACCGAAAGGCGAAGAAGTTGGAGGCCAAAATAATGAGGGTCAAGATATCGAGTCAGCGGCGGATCTACCCACTTCCCCTAGGGATGCGGATGTTTCTCTTCCTCCGGGTTCCGGAGATGCAGCAGCTTAGCTTTTCATTTCTTTTCCCACCTTTGTACTTGTGCCGTTTTGGCACGTTTGTTGTGAAAAAAAATACCTTTTGCTCAAGTATTGCATGAGTCTTTCCGCATTCTTTTGTTTGAACATCTATGCATGTCACGACCATGATTTCCCACCCTCGGGAATCGTGATGGCACTTACTCGTGAAAGCTAGGCAAGCCGACAGTTACGGTTTTACCACAATTATTATTAATCAAGCAGAAAACAGATAATGGCTAAAACGAAATAATTATAAATGCGGAAGTGATATGGCAATCCAACAATTCTAATACATAACTACCCCAATGATCTGGTGTCACAATCTACGAACGACTAAGATTTACTACAAATATAAGTATGAAAGAAGTACAACTGTTCTCAAAATAGAATAGACAGAAGAAACTAAAACGGGAAAGGGGACTCCAGGCTCTGCGAACGCCAGCAGATCTACCTTGGTCTCCCTAGACTGAAGGCAGCAACCTCAAAGCTACTCACAAGGTCCGGCACCGAAATCTGCACAAAAAGTGCAGAGTGCAGTATCAGTACAACCGACCCCATGTACAGGTAAGTGTCGAGCCTAACCTCGGCGAAGTAGTGACGAGGCTAGGACACGACAACCATATAAACTTGTGCAGTTAAATCATATACAAACAAAACAATAATAACAGAAAAGTAACAGATAAAGATGGGAAGGGGAACATGCTGCGGGGAATATCAAGTTCTAACAGTAGTTCAACAGAGAAGCATAATAAACACCATATTTGTATCAACAGGAATAATGAAATAGTAACACGTGCACGGCATCACCCTTCGTGCTTTAACTCTTGTCCTCACATTAAGAAATAACAGAAACGGCACGGCATCACCCTTCGTGCATTAACTCTCATAATCATGGCATGGTGTCACCCTTCGTGCATTAACTCTCAAATCATGTCACGGCATCACCCTTCGTGCATTAACACTCACAATATCGGCACGACATCACCCTTCGTATACTAACACTCACAATATCATGCACGGCATCACCCTTCGTGCTTTACACTCTTCCTCACCCAAACAATAGAAACAATACATCCCGGCAAGGGAATCATTAACATCCCGGCAAGGGAATCAACAATAGAAACAATAACATCCCGGCAAGGGAATCAGCTATAACCAATCTCGTTTCAACAGTTAATTCAATGAAATAAGTCTCAACTTGAGTCAATACTCAACAATGGTCAATTACCAAGAAAATATCATAAGTCTTGTTCAACATGGATAATCATCAATTTAAGCGTGAACTGTACATAATAAGAGACATAGCGGTCACAATGTAAGACTCACTTTCATGCTCAACATCAACGTATAGATACTCGTCACCATGCCTATACGTCGAACTCAATACTAACACGTAGCAAATAAGACAACAACACCTATTCTCTCAAGCTAAGGTTAGACCAAACACTTACCTCGATTCCACGGCCAAAATCAAGCCTCAATTACTGCTTTACCTCTCGGTTCCTCTTCCAATCCGCTTGAATCTAGTCATAATTTACTTAATAACATTAATAAACGCTAAATAAACCAATTCTAATGTATGAGTATAGATTTCCCAATGTGTTTTCCAAAAAGTCAAAAACCGACCCCGGGCCCGCTTAGCCAAAACTCGAAGTTCGAACCAAAACACGATTATCCATTCACCCACGAACCCAAATATGCAATTGGTTTTGAAATCCGACCTCAATTTGAGGTCCAAACCCCAAAATTCGAAAATCCTAATTTCTACCCAAGAACACCCAATTTCCCATGAAAAATCCTAGATTTTGAAGTGAAATCATGTAAAAAGATGAAATAGATTGAAGAAAAAGAGTTAAGATTCATTTACCTATGATTTGGGGAAGAACTTGCTCTAGGAAAATCTCCCTTTGGAGTTTAGGTTTTGAAATTTTGAAGAATGAAGTGAAAAGGGGTCTTGGACGGGATTTTCACTTCATTCTTCAAAATTTCAAAACCTAAACTCCAAAGTGAGATCAGAGCCTGCAACAAAACACCAGCTGCAACAGAAATTTTTCTAAGTCCCAAAACACTTTGTGGTCTATCCAAAACTCACCCGAGCCCTCAGGGCTCAAAACCAAACATGCACAAGTCTAAAAATATCATACGGAGTTGCTCGCCCGATCAAATTGCCAAAATAACATCTTAAACAACGAATTTAACACCAAAACTCATGGAATTCATAAGATAGTTCAAAATTTCCATTTTCTCAACCAAGGGTCCGAATTACATCAAATCTCTGTGGCAAAATACCGTCCTATTGGATGATGTAGATATTTCTCGCATACAGGCTTTCGCTCGGACTACAGAGGACCTTTCCCGTCGGATTCGTGATACTCGCAGGGATAGGGAGCAGAGTAAGAGGGCTCATACTATAGGATCTTATAGGGAGCCACGGAGTGATTTTAGGCCCCCACCCCATCGATATCCACCTCGGTCAGCAAGTAGTTTCCCACCGCAGATGCAGGGCCAGCAGTTTGATCGTTATATTCAGTCAGGACCGGGGCAGAGCTCAAGCCAGCCTGAGGGCCGTCGACAGGAGCGTTCCGCACAAATGAGACAGCCTACTCCTCCATGTACTCAATGCGGTAAGTTGCACACTGGGTAGTGTAGACAGGGTTCTAATGCATGTTATCATTTTGGGCAGACAGGACACTTTATTAGCCGGTGCCCGGGGTTAGGCAGAAGTGCACCAGCTCAGCCTTCAGGATACACATCAGCCTCTTCGCCCTCAGTCCGTGCTCCCCGACCAGGTCCACAGTCTACTCAGGGTCGTGGTAGGGGGAGAGGTGGAAGAGACACCTCGGGTTCTAGTGGTCCGCTTTTATGCACTCACAGGCCGACAGGATTCAGAGGCATCCCCAGATGTTGTCACAGGTATATTGACAATACATTCTCATGCCGTTTATGCATTGATAGATCCCGGCTCTATATTTTCATATATTACTCCATTTATTGCTGGTAACCTTGACATGAGATCTGAGTTGTTGCCACAGTCAGTTGAGGTGTCTATGCCAGTTGGCGACTCTATTGTAGCTAATCATGTCTATCGAGGTTGTACAGTGTTAATTAATGACCGTCCAACCTCTGTTGATTTAGTTGAATTGGTTATGCTAGACTTCGATGTCATAATGGGTATGGATTGGTTGGCAGCTTGTTATGCTAATATTGATTGTCATGCAAAGTTTGTTCGATTTCATTTTCCTGGTGAGCCTGTCCTTGAATGGAAAGGTAATGCAGCCATGCCCAGGGGTAAGTTTATTTCATACCTTAGGGCTCGGAAGTTTATTGCTAAAGGTTGTATATACCATCTGGTTCATGTCAGGGATACAGATAAGGCGCTAGTGACTCTTCAGTCGGTTCCTATTGTGAATGAATTCCCGACGGTATTCCCTGACGAGCTTCCAGGAATTCCCCCGAAAGGGAAATCGATTTCGCTATAGATTTGCTTCCTGATACGCAGCCTATATCCATTACTCCCTACAGAATGGCTCCTGCAGAGCTAAGGGAATTGAAGGAACAGCTGAAGTACTTGCTCGATAAGGGCTTTATTAGGCCAAGTATATCCCCATGGGGTGCTCCGGTGCTCTTTGTTCGAAAGAAAGATGGCTCCTTGCGGATGTGTATTAAATACAAGCAACTAAATAAAGTCACTATCAAGAATAAGTATCCTCTTCCA
Source organism: Nicotiana attenuata (assembly GCF_001879085.1). Lineage (NCBI taxonomy): Eukaryota > Viridiplantae > Streptophyta > Magnoliopsida > Solanales > Solanaceae > Nicotiana > Nicotiana attenuata. The sequence goes on from NC_031998.1 coordinate 7,359,480, forward strand.
CGGATTAATGACTTGTTCGACTAGTTACAAGGTACCAAATGCTTTTCGAAGATCGACTTGCGATCCGGTTATCATCAGCTACGAGTCAGGGATATTGATATCCCAAAAATAGCATTTAGGACGAGGTATGGCCATTTTGAATTCCTTGTCATGTCTTTCGGGCTTACAAATGCCCCAGCAGCCTTTATGGATGGGTATTCAAACCATTCTTGGATGAATTTGTGATTGTGTTTATTGACGACATCCTAATATATTCACGATCGGAAGCCGAGCATGCGGACCACTTGCGAGTTGTATTGCAGACTCTCCAGGACTACCGGTTATATGCTAAATTCTCTAAATGTGAATTTTGGCTAACTTCTGTATCTTTTCTTGGTCATATTATTACCGGTGATGGTATCAAGGTTGATGGCCAAAAGATTGAAGCTGTGATGACTTGGCCGAGGCCCTTGAATCCGACAGAGGTTCGTAGCTTTTTAGGCTTGGCAGGGTATTACCGAAGGTTTGTGGAGGGATTTCCTCTATCTCTGCACCATTGATGAAACTGACACATAAGGGATCTAAGTTTCAGTGGACTGGGGCATGTGAACAAAGTTTTCAGGAGCTAAAGAAAAGGCTTACGATGGCACCTGTCTTGACTCTTCCGGATGGAACCGAGGGTTATGTTGTATATTGTGATGCCTCGAGAATTGGCCTAGGTTGTGTTCTTATGCCAGCATGGTAAGGTTATCGCGTACGCCTCCAGACAGTTGCGGAAACATGAACAGAACTATCCTAAGCACGATCTTGAGTTAGCCGCAGTTGTCTTCGCCCTAAAGATTTGGCAGCATTATCTATATGGGGTTCATATTGATGTTTTCACCGACCACCAGAGCCTTCAGTATTTATTTAAACAGAGGGAGCTGAACCTACGACAAAGAAGATGGCTAGAATTACAAAAGGACTATGATGTTGATATTTTATATCATCCCAGCAAAGCTAATATTGTTGTTGATGCCCTTAGCCGGAAGTCCATGGGTAGTCTAAGCCATGTTGAAGTTGATAAGGTCAATATGACCAAATATCTATGCCAGCTAGCTAGCTTGCAGGTGCGTTTGGTAGATGCAGAGGGTGGACACATTCTCGTTCAGAATACGGCAAAATCTTCTTTTGTTACTGAAGTGAAAGAGCGACAACACGAGGATCCTGAGCTTATAAAACTGAAGGAAACTATTCCACAGCAACGAAAACCTTTATTTGAGATAACTAAAGATGGAGTCCTTAGATACCAGGGCCGCTTATGTGTACCGACAGTCGGAGAGCTCCGCGCCAAGATGCTCTCGGAAGCCCATTATTCTAGATATGCAGTTCGCCCCGGAGCGACAAAGATGTATCAGGACCTTCGACAGATCTATTGGTGGAATGGAATGAAAAAAGATATCGCGGAGATGGTAGCCCAATGTCCCAACTGCCAGCAAGTTAAAGCCGAACATCAGAGGCCTGGAGGCCTAACTCAGTATATTGAACTTCCATTATGGAAATGGGACATGATAAATATGGACTTCATCACTGGTTTGCCTCGCACTCCACGGAGGTATGATTCTATTTGGGTAATTATTGATAGGCTTACAAAATCTGCTCATTTCTTGCCAGTCAGGACGACATATTTAGCCGAGGATTATGCCAAGCTTTACTTTCGAGAGATTGTTCGCCTTCACGGAGTGCCATTACCTATTATTTCTGATCGAGGGTCTCAATTTACATCACATTTTTGGAAATCTTTTCAGAAGGGTCTAGGCACGCAGGTAAATCTTAGCACGCTTTTCATCCCCAAACTGATGGACAGGCAGAGCGTACTATTCAGACAGTTGAGGATATGTTACGTGCATGCGTGCTAGATTTTAAAGGAAGTTGGGATGATCATCTACCTCTTATTGAGTTCGCTTATAATAACAGCTTCCAAGCTAGTATTCAGATGGCTCCTTACGAAGCACTATACGGTCGGAAGTGTAGGTCGCCGATCGGTTGGTTCGAGGTCGGGGAAGCAGAGTTGCTAGGTCCTAATTTAGTCTAGCAAGCAATGGAAAAGGTAAAACTTATTAGAGACCGGCTGCGTACAGCACAAAGTAGGCAGAAGTCTTATGCAGATGTTCGACGACGAGACTTAGAGTTTGATGTAGAAGATTGGGTTTTCCTGAAAGTATCGCCTATGAAGGGCGTCATGCGATTTGGAAAGAAGCGGAAGCTCAGCCCCAGTTATGTTGAACCGTATAAGATTATTTGGAGGATTGGTAGGGTGGCGTACGAGCTTGATTTGCCTTCAGAATTGGAAGCAGTCCATCCTGTGTTTCATGTATCTATGTTGCGGAAGTGCATTGGAGATCCTTCACGTATTACGCCCATTGAAGATATTCACATTGCTGAAGACTTATCTTATGCAGAGGTACCAGTAGCTATTTTAGATCGCCAGGTAAGGAAGCTTCGAACTAAAGAAGTGGCTTCGGTGAAAGTGTTATGGCGAAATAACAACATCGAGGAAATGACCTGGGAAGCTGAGGAGGAAATGAGGAAGAAGTACCCCCACCTATTTATGACTTAAGGTGAGTCGCATTTAAATAATTGGCAATTATTTCTTTACAGCAACTTAATTGGATTTTGAATGACTTGAAAGTGCAATTTAAATTTCTTATTGTGAGATAGCTATACGAAGCCTAGTAGTTGGAATCTTCAGAATTTGATTTATGCTTTGCAAATGAAACAAATATAGCCTCGCAAATAACGTATTAGCGGAAAAGAAATGAAACCGAGGAATTGACTTGACCCATTCGCGGACGAATGTTCTTAAGGGAGGGAGACTGTGAGACCCCATGTTTTTTTCTCTTCTCTTACGTAATATACGTAACGTGGCGTGGTTATATTAGGTATATATGATTGGGTATAACATCACACTGGTCACATATTATGTTTTGGAGTCAAGCAAGTTGCGAAATAAAGGTCGGCAAAAGTTATCGTAAATTTCTCTAATAAATTTTCTAAACTTTGGGTCAAATGTGTCAGATCATTTCTCCCGATATATAAAGAGTTATGGGACCCACAACCTATTGAATCGAAGGTCTACGAGTCTAGTTTACAACCAAAAAAACCTCACATCAAACGGACATTGGAGTAAAAAGTTATGACTGTTTTACCCCGGTCTGTCCAGGCTGAAATCGGGTCGCGAACTGGGTCGGGTCAAACAAGTGGTATAAGTCCGTAAACTCGACTTTGAAGACCTCGAAACATTTCATTTCAGTCCCAAAACAGTTATCAAGCTGAAGATAGATTTTCATGGTGTTCTTGAGTGATTAAGGTGAGTTTTTAATGATTTTTACCGTTAAAGTTTGCCCCCGTGCCTAGAAACTCAATCTCTACGCTTTGCAATTGTTTCCCCCTTCTATTAGCTGTGTTTGGAGCTATTTTTGGAAGATAGAAATTTGTTGTTCTTGCTGGTTCTTCAGGCTTTATACTTGGTTTGCCAAGGTAATCATCTTGGGACTCTTTTATGATCGTTTTTACAAAGTTCTACGGACGTTTCGTCAAGTTAGGGTCATATGGCAAATATGCCGATTTAAACTCAATTATGGACTGTTTATAGGTGTGTATAAGTTGCATATATATATATATATATATATATATATATATATATATATATATATATATATATATATATATATATATA
>NC_031998.1:7363194-7372427 GCF_001879085.1 Nicotiana attenuata
ATATATATATACAGTGTTTTCGAAGCTTAGGACGTAAGGAACAACTTTCGCGAAGCAACTACAGGCATTCGGACGTTCGTTGGAAAGGTATGTTAAGGCTAAGCTCTGTCCTTCCTTTTTGCACGAATTCTTGGAAATTCCTAAGACGTCATGTGATATTTTACTATTCTATTGATAGAAATACCTTCTGTGAAAGGCATTGGGATCTTAGATGAAGTATTTTCATGATGCTATTAGGTTGATATTCCACTCGTTCGGTTAAATAGGGTATTCGACATCTATATATGTTATTTTGTCGGCTTTCTTAACTATATGTCTATATATATGAATTCTTATTCGTCTTTAGGTTGTGTGACTTAAAAAAATAAAGGCATTTAGTATTTGCGATCAGTCCTTCTTCCTTTTTAAAGTGTATTTTAAAATCCCTAAAGTGGCACGTCGATTTCCAAAAATCTCAAATATAATTTTTTATGTTTAAACTACTAAAACACTTGATTTTTGAAATACTTTCTTTACTAATTATCAAGAAATCAGGTATATGGACTAAGTGAAGTACCTTAAGCTTTTTATGAACATCTTTAGAGTTAAGTTATCTTTCTAAAAGTCGAGTTAAGTTTTCAAGCCCAAAAAAAAACATATGAGGTTCCACGAGACAATTGTATGCGATACGAAGGGGATTATGAGATTATGAGAATAAAAGTACCAATGAGCCAAGATTGGCTAAGTTCTTGTTATGGCCTATTATGTGCGTTCAAAGTTCATATCATACATGGCATATTATGCATGGACTTCGAGCTATAATCGGAGGTAAGGGTCCTATTTGCCCGAAAGACTATATGTATTGTACAGATGGCCACAGGTTGGCAATATGATACCGGTTAGCTACCGGAAGAGACCGCCATTGCTAGCATTTGGTTGGGTATGTCATGCATTTGCATCAATATATATGTATTCACGACATACGATTACACGAGCATACCATGCATATTTGATTACTACGAGGTCGGATGTCGGCCATGGAGGCTATCAGAGTTTCAGTGTCAGGTGGTATCTCTATTACTTTCTTTTTTTTCATCAGCTATGTATGATTCTACTTTCTGCCTTACATACCTGTACATTTATATTCGTACTGATGTTCCGTTGCCTGGGGACATTGCATTTTTGTTTCGTGCGTGCAGGTCCAGGTAGGGACTCTGATCGACCCCTCTGCTAGGATTTCGGGGTTCAACTGTGAGTTGGTAAGCTCCTCCTCTTCCTGGAACTGTCATAGGATGGTTACTTTTGTTGTACAGTTTGGGTATAGTCGGGGCCTTATCCCGACAGTGCTTGTGACACTCTTAGAGGCTATTGTGGACACAGTATTCTGGGTTTCTTTTTGCAGCTTTCAGTCTCCAGCCCATAGGCTTGGCATGTATATATATGTGTGTAGGCATGTATGTCTCAAATCGCGGCCTCGTTGGCCAGCTAGTACTTTATTATTTTGGCTCGTCTACCTCTGTTTATATGGCTTATTGTTATTCAGGTCATGACCTTAATGGTCCAGGCTTAGTATTTCAGATGTTGTGCTGCCCGATCTGTTGGGCCCCCAGTTTAGTTAGCTAGTATGTTTAGTAGCTAACTCGATCGAATACAGTATCGAGTGCCAGTCGTGCCTCCCCTAGTTTGGGGTGTGACAATGTCGATACCTTTTCCCCCCGGTTGACTTTACTTGACTGTAATTGCTATGCCGCATGCTCTTTCCCTTGCTACTGGAGACCGAAATTGCATTCATCTCCTTCGCCTCCTGTTGGTCACCCCTTATTTGTTTAATTCCCTCAGGAGATAGGAATTTTAGAAACCGGTGATATGTCGATGGCACAGCTTTCATCTCGTGCAACCATGGTCTTCCCAAGATGATTTTGTAGCCCATATCACCATCCACCACCTTGAAAAGGGTCGTCTTCATCACCCCTTCGGCATTCGTGGGCAGTAGGATCTCTCCTCAGGTTGTCACGCTTGCTAGGTTGAACCCAGCAAGGAGTTTTGTGCTCGGAATGATGCTTCCGGTAAGTTTGGCTTGTTCTAATACCCTCAATTGTATAAGATTGGCTGAACTCCCTAGATCCACCAAAACACGTTTGATTTCAAAATCTAAAACATCTAGAGAAATTACCGATGCGTCGTTGTGCGGTAGCAACAATTTATCTATGTCTTCCTCCGTGAAGGTGGTGTCATCTTCAGCGACTTCCCGGAGTCTCTTGCTGTGGGTTAATGATGCCTTTGTCTTTGTCTTTGCGAACGTAATTGTTTTTAGCCCGGTCACTTAAGAATTCCCCGAGATGGCCATTTTTCAACAGCGTCGCAACCTCTTCGCGCAAATGCCGGCAGTCCCCAGTCCGGTGATCGTTCGTCCCGTGGTATTCGCACCATAATTTTGGATCCATCTCATTGGGATCGGATCTCATTGTCTTCGAGAAACGCGCTTCTTTAATGTTCCTTATAGCCGATACCAACTCCATTACACTAACGTTGAAGTTATATTCTTAAAGTCTAGGGTAGGAAGAGTCTCGAGAACCTAGCGTTTCCTTGTCCTGTAATGACCTGTTGCTCCGGCCGCGATCAGTTCTTCTATCGGTAATAAACCTATCAACCGACCGAAAATCTCTGCCGCGTCCTTCGGCCCGTTCATAGGGAAAAAATTGGCTCCTCGAAGACCGTCGATCTGTGTCGAAATCATCTTTTGATTTCTCTTTGTTCTTCTATCGACCCCGAACCAATGTCGGGAAACCGAGCTGATCATCCTCAATCCTTATCTTTGACTCCTATCATTTGTGAACATCCGCCCAAGTTGTCGCTTGGAACTCGAGCAAGATTTTTAATTTTCGGGAAGCATCGAAACTCCTCGAATTCAAACCTTTGGTGAATGCTTCAGCCGCCCATTCATCCGGGACGGCCGGTAGCAGCATCCTTTCCTTCTGGAACTGGGTTACAAACTCCCGCAGCAACTCGGACTCTCCTTATGCAATTCTGAAAATATCGGCCTTTCCGGCCTGTACCTTTCTGGTCCCGGCATGGAGCTTAATGAAAGAATCCGCGAGCATCTCAAAGGAATCTATGGAATGCTCGGGCAAAGGCGAATACCACGTCAAGGCTCCCATCGTGAGAGTCTCTCCGATTTTCTTTAGCAACACTGATTCAATCTCGTAAAGGCTAAACCGTTCCCCTTCACAGCCGTTGTATATATGGTGATATGCTTCTAACGATTTGAAGTCCCATCATATTTCGGCACGTCCGGCATTTTAAACCGCTTCGGGATCAATTCTGGTACCGCGCCTGGTTTGTATGATAGTTGAGTATACTTCTTTGAGTCCAGCCCTTTTAGCACCGGTGGTGCACCCCGAATTTGATCCATGTGGGCGTACACTCCCTCATAAACCGTATGAGTTCATTTTTGAAGGGATCACTTTCGTTGTTATGATCGGATCCACTCCCCCCAGCCCATCGAAGTTGACCTCGCCCCTCGGGGTATTGTTGTTGACCCTCTGCGTTGTTTGATTTGTGGGAGCAACATGAGGATTTGGACCTCGCCCATTCGTGTTATTGGAAGCACCCGATAATGCCTGCTTCAATTCTGTCATTACCTAATCCTATCGTGTGAGATGGCCTAGAATGGTCACTTGTTGCTCTTGCAGGACCCTTACCGCTTCGACGACGTGCTCCTCTTCAGCATCATCAAGAGTCGTTTCTCGAACATGTCGCAGGTATCGCCTTCCGACTTTCGTGGACCGGTGTGGCCTCGTTCCCCTCGCTGCGGGTAGCGCTGATTGAATCTTCATGCTGAGGGTGATTTCCTTGGGCCTCAAGATCGTGAGTGTTGTTAACATCATTATCTGCAATTTTCTATGATTTTTTGCTAAGAATAAGTAATCAAATATGTTAGTAAAAGAGTCAAGGATCAACTTAATTATACAACTGTCTAAGCCCATGGTGGGCGTCAAACTGTTTAACCGTAAAACGGTATAGTTGAATTTGTACGTGGTTTATAGACGAGAAATAATTTGATCCTAAAATAATAGATGAATTAGACAAAATGTAATACTTAGCCTTGAGACTGAGATAAAATAGCAGAAATAGTAATTCCGGGAGCAAGGCTTCCGGGCACAACAGCAATGATATCAAAAAACAAGAAGATGAAATTATATTAAGCTTTGAATAGAGTGTAGCGTATGTTTGCCAGAATATTCGTATTTTTTTTGCAATAATAATAGAGCTCACTATTTATAGTTACACCTAGGGAACAAGGTCCTAGGATCAAGCCTCTTTTTAATGTCAATTATGAGGGCCATTGAAGAATGGGTAATGGCGGGCAGTGAATTCCATATTTCTTGTAACGGACAGTATACTTAATGTTGTAGAATATTCTTCATTAATGCTACTGGGTGGTAGGCATTTATTTCATCTTTGTGAGTATCATTCTCTCCGGTAACAGACGGGATCGTTGCCTTCGGCATCGGCTATTTTCTGTCCTCGGCTTCACGTGTCACTTTCCCATGCGCTCATTTAATGTAAACATATTTTACCCTATACTATTTGTGTCTCTTAAGAATATCACTTTTCTTGATATGTCCTCAAATAATTTGTCTGGTAATAGACATGTGCTTAGGTAGTGCATGAAAAGAAGGAACTACAATGGGATAATTTCACATAAATACAACTCACACACCTGACTTGCAACATAATAGTCTAGATACCACTTTGCAAATCTATAGCCCAAAAATAATAGGCTAATTCCCGAAAGACAGCTCATTTCACACAATCAACTACGGTTATTGCTCCCTCTTTATACAACCAGTTGTTTTCATTCTCTTGATTTCCTTTGATTACTAAGCATTTGATAAAAAATGCAAATCAGCCACAACGCAACTCAAAAATTCTGAATAATACATATTATCTGAAGGTAAGCAATTCAAACACTTTTATGTGCAATTGCTGAAGCAATCCAACAGGATAAAAGAAAAATTAAAACTTGGTAAATGAATTATAGAATCTCTCCAACGTGTACAAATTTTTTTTAATACAGCACATACACAAAAAAGAAGAAGAGAAGGAAGTGTCAAACTTCTGTAGAGGCCTCTTACATACTGACAATGTATATACATCCTTATAAACTGAAAAAATATATAATTATACAATATTATACACAAATATATATATATATATATTTATACACAATTATACAATACTGTATAAGTGTATATAAACACCACTTATACACTATTTCCACTAGAAAACATAGAATGTCCAACATTACACTTACTGTAAATAATGTATTAACTTGTATAAACATGTATAAAAGTGTATAAGAGGTGTTTGTATATCCATATACACAATTATACACTATTATACAGTGTTGATACAAACTGCTATATAGTTATAATTTTTTATCCAAGTCTCGAGTTGTAGTAGAAGGTATTGGATGATTCAACTCGTCAATAGGCTAACAATTTTGCGCCAACGATTCGGAATTCAACACACAGATAAGATAAACCCAATCTTTCAAAATTAGTGGTTATTTTTTGGTGCAAATCAAGTTTGAGAGTTATTTATTTTCAGATCTGTGTGTATTTTTATTTTTATTTCAAAAATCTTCAATATTCTTCTGCTTGCCACCATGGACGACGGAGTAGGAGCCCGAGCCTTCTTCGAGCCATTGATGGCAGAACTGCGTAGGGGGTAGGGGAGGGGGAATAGCGGGGGCTAGGTTAAGAGAGGATGAGGGATCTATGTGGGTTAGAAAGATAGAAGCGAGAGGCGGTGAGAGAAAATTTGGTGTGCTGGGAATGAAGAAAGAAGAAAATAATAAAAATCCTAAAAGTGTGTCTTTAATAATGGGCTAAAGGCTGAAAAGTTCCTTTCAAGTTATGTACAGCATATGCTAAATAGGGTAAGAGCTTCAAATCTGGGCTATTTTCGGTTGGACTGTTAGGCCAAGTGATAAGGGCCATAATTCTTTCATTTGGCACAAGTTTCTCTATTGGTATTGCATTGTGCCATTTTTCCTGACTATATCAAAGAACTGTAACAAGACACGTTTTATACTTTTCTATGTATTGTCTTTCTGCTGCATTTCAAGTTCTCGTGTCTCCATTATAAAGTTGTATGCCCGGGAACACCTATGGCGAAACGCAGAGATGGATTCAGGATTTGAACCCGTTATAATTTTATAGTTATGGATTCATATCTACTATTTATTACAATTTTAGTAAATTTTTACACATAAATTTGTGCTCCGCATCAAAAATACTGGGTTCATACTAAAGGGCTTGATCCGCCCCGGCGACACGCCTTTTTTGAACCTTGTATTACTATATTTACAGAGATGTCCAAGCAAGCAGCATACTTCTTGATGATTAATTTGAAGTCTCCATTGAAGAAAGAGAAAACAAATGCAAAATAGTGGCAAAATAAAATAGTAAAGGTCCCACCGAGATTTGAACTCGGGTTACTGGATTCAGAGTCCAATGTCCTGACCACTAGACCATGGGACCAGCTCGCGTCTCTGTCAAATATGCTAACATTAAATCAGTCTAGTATCATTTAGTCCATACTTCTACTTCACCCTTTCCATTATTTTGTTTTGTGGCTTAGAAATTTGTATGCACAATCATGATTAAGTGCTATATATTAAGTATTACTTTAATTTGTAATTTTACAGTTAAATTGCATGATCGGTGCAAACACCTAAGAGGTAAGTATTTTACGAAAAGTTTTTATTGGTTATAGTAAAAAACGATTCAATCTTTATCATAATTTATACTTAGATTATGCATCAAACCAATAAACATATGATATGTTCCTTCATATAAACTTTATCACTTAAACAATATTCAATTAGTATGTAAAATTACCTCCATTGCTTAGTTAATCATGATATGTTATAATGTTGACATAATTTAGCGAACACATTAGATCATATAATTTTTTTAATACGGATTAAAACTTACCCCTTTCCTTTTTCTCGGTCTTATGTATTTGCTATAAGGGTTGAACTTTTTTATATTATTATAAATAGAATTTTGTTTATGGTGAATGTCTATATTTAGAGAGATTCTAGGGTTTATTACTTGGTGGCTAAGTCACCCTTTCCCTATAAATAAAGGGTTCTATTCCATTGTAATTCATCCTAAAAGCAATAAGAATTCTCTCTCTTTTTCTTTGCAATATTCTTCTTTATTACTCCCTCCGATCAAATTAAATGAGGTAGTTTGACTCGGCACGGAGTTTAAGGAAAAAAAGAAAGACTTTTGAAATTTGTGGTCTTAAAAGCTTAAGGGGTAAAGCATTGTGGGGCCATGACTTTTGTGTGGTTATAAAAGCTTCTCATTAAGGGTAAAATGGGTAAAATGAGGAGTTTAAAGTTGAATTATTCCCAAATTTAGAAATGTGTCATTTATTTTGGAACAGACTAAAAAGGAAAGTACCTCATTTAATATGAAACGGAGGGAGTATTTTATTACACGTTATCAGCACGAGACTCTACTGTCTCAAGAAGCTCTTTGAGAAGACTAAGGTATAACTTTTCTCCTCTTTTAATTATGACTGATATCATGAAAAGAAAGTTTGTTGCCTTGAAATTTCGGGCAAGAACTATATGACATGGGCGTTGGATGCTGAAATCCATTTAGATGCAATGGGTCTTGGAGACGCCATTAAAGACAAAAATAAAGCATCCACCCAAGACTGTGCTAAGGCCTTGATTTTCTTGCGCCATTACCTTAATGAAGGGTTGAAAATAGAATATCTCACAGTCAAAGATCCACTTGTTTTGTGGAATGGCTTAAAGGAAAGATATGACAACTTAAAGTTGGTCACTCTTCCACAAGCACGATATGATTGGGCACATCTGAGGCTCCAAGACTTTAAGTCTGTTTCTGAATATAATTCTGCGATGTTCAGAATTACTTCTAAATTGAAACTCTGTGTAGATACTATCACTGATATGATATGCTTGAAAAAACGTTTACGACGTTTCATGCCTCCAATATGGTCCTGCAACAGCAGTACAGAGAGAAAGGTTTCAAGAAGTACTCTGATTTGATTTCTCTTCTCCTTGTGGCTGAACGAAACAACAACTTGCTCATGAGAAATCACGAAAATCGACCCACTAGGTCTACACCATTGCCTGAAGTGGATGAGGTGTACTCGCATTATGCTAAGCACGGAAAAGGTCGTGGCCCTATTCGTGGTCGTGGTCGTGGTCGTGGTCGTGGCCGTAGACAAGGAAGAAGTTCTCCTGGTGTTAATCCCCCCTCAAAGAAAAATAACCACCAAAAGTGGAAAGGGAAAGATGAGAAGCCAAAGGCAAATGGTTCAGAAACTGAATGTTATCGTTGCGGTGGAAAAGGGTATTGGGCAAATATTTGTTGTACACCAAGACATTTGGTTGAGCTTTATCAAGCATCTCTAAAGAATAAAGGCCCTGAAGCCAATCTTGTCTATGACAATGAAATTGACATCACCCACTTGGATGTGGCAGACTTCTTTGAGCACCCTGATGGAAAAATATACCACTTGATCGGTGATGGATCTGTGGTTAAAGATGATTGAGTAGTTTGATTTTTATTTTTGCATATTCGTAGTAGCTAATAAACATCTTGTAATCACATTTCTTTACATGAGTAGTACACCCCACACTTAAATCTTTACTCGTCCTCGAGCAAGTTGAACCACACTTCTAGGCCTAATCGTTCGATGCATTACCTAGTTTTATGTCACACCCGCCATTATGAAAGAACAACCTAAGCAGTGCAACAGCCACACCTCAGATGAAGACTCTAATGCCATGCCACACACGTGCTTACTCTAGTTACTCTAAACAGAGGTGAAAACTTGCTTTTTCTTTCCGAGTCACATGCCCTCACATCACATTTTTTAGAGAAGTTCCACACATATAAAATCAAGCACAAGGAACTATAGATAGAAAGAATTCACTCACTCTCAGCAAAGAACATTCACATGCCACACAGATACACCATAAGCTTGCCCTTAGTGTAATACTCTACTAATCGAGTTGTTTTAGTCTAAGATCAAGAGGTCTTTATTTAGTTGTAATGTAGGCTAAGGGCGGGTAGGATATATTTGGATACAGTGACTAACCTCCCTAAGCACTTTTAATACATTTTTCCTTTATTCCGATTTCCATGTTCAGCCCAGTCATCCTTCCACTTGTTCATAGCTACCCCATTTCTAGTGCA
>NC_031998.1:7372447-7376408 GCF_001879085.1 Nicotiana attenuata
TCTACTCAAAATAGATACATAATAAATAGGAACGGATAATTCGAGGGACCCTTTCAACTAATCCACAAATCAAAACATAGATGAACAATTAGAGATTAACAACCAAATCCAATTATATAATAAACAACCAAGTCATCCCCAACGGGTTCCACCAAAACCTTAGATTAAGGTTTTTAGCTACTCATGACAATGGGGAAATAAACTACTAAAAGATTCATAATCATAAATTGCAAGAAAAATAAAGAAGAATAAGAGTAATGATGTTTTGGGTGATCTCTCACACTTGTTTTCCTTGCCAAAGTACTCTCTAAAATATTACATGCCTCCCTTGGGCGAGTTCTATTGTTTAAATAGGGTTTTTGGGCTAAGAATTCCGTGTTTTGCACTTCAGTCCCTCAATTTTACGCCTCATGCCGCGGTTACGCTAGGACCGCGGCCAATTGACCTCTCTGAATCTGCAATAGCTTCTCGCCGCGGTCCCACCGCGGTTACGCCGGGACCGCGGCAGTTCATCTCCAGTTCTGGTTTGTGCATTTCACATGGTGCACTTGGCGGATATTATGCGATTGGCCTCTTTTTCCTCCATAATTGATCCCCAAAGTACTTCATAGCCTTCTTTTATTGTATGTAACCTGCAAAACATGAAAAACACTAATAAGAGCATTTTGTCATCACTTTTACCATAAAAACTCTACAAGAAAGTGGTTCTTTTAGGGCTTAATCATAGTTCAATTCACCTATTATCAACACCCCACACTTAAATCTTTGCTCGTCCTCGAGCAAGTTGAACCACACTTCTAGGCCTAATCGTTCGATGCATTACCTAGTTTTATGTCACACCCGCCATTATGAAAGAACAACCTAAGCAGTGCAACAGCCACACCTCAGATGAAGACTCTAATGCCATGCCACACACGTGCTTACTCTAGTTACTCTAAACAGAGGTGAAAACTTGCTTTTTCTTCCCGAGTCACATGCCCTCACATCACATTTTTTAGAGAAGTTCCACACATATAAAATCAAGCACAAGGAACTATAGATAGAAAGAATTCACTCACTCTCAGCAAAGAACATTCACATGCCACACAGATACACCATAAGCTTGCCCTTAGTGTAGTACTATACTAATCGAGTTGTTTTAGTCTAAGATCAAGAGGTCTTTATTTGGTTGTAATGTAGGCTAAGGGACGGGTAGGATATATTTGGATACAGTGACTAACCTCCCTAAGCACTTTTAATACATTTTTCCTTTATTCCGATTTCCATGTTCAGCCCAGTCATCCTTCCACACTTGTTTCATAAGCTACCCCCACTTTTCTAGGTGCAACTGGCTTTTCTTGCCATTCACTACTTTAGGACCACCTATTTGCAAGGTCCTTCTTCTATATTTCAATATAATTTTTTTATTATTATTATTTTTTTTTCTTTTTTTTTTCAACTACCATTGCACCATTCAAGTATTTTCCTGATTCCCTTTTCCTACTCCCTTATCACCCCACACTTTGACTTTTACATGATCTTTAACAATTCAAGTGCTTTTAGGAGGCAAAGGGTCAAACAGTCAAGCTATTCAACACATGGATGTAGGTTATTGCAAGGTTATCAAAGAAAGAGGCTTTAGGCTCAAAGGGGTTAACTATGGTGATACGTACAGGTGGATTCATAATTAGACCGGCTACACAAAGAAATGCCTCAATCATCTCTAAGACCAAACAACTTCTACTTCGCTTTGCAAACACACCGGGCAAGTTCTAGGTATCGCATGCAAGCACAGAATACAGGTATTTCCTCACACACACTTGCCATGTAACTCATTCCGAATTAGTTTGTCAACACACTCACATGAGTGTTCAAGCAAGACAAGTGTCCGTCGCTGGGCCAAGTCAGTTACTTGTAAGATGAGTACATCCAATTATATACAACAACAAAGATACAGAACTACAACATACTCAATGTATATATACACTAACAATACACCACTAAAGCACGTCTCTCACCCCACACAAAAAATTATGGCATGTCCCCATGTCATATCACAAATAAATAGCAGAAGGGTAAGAAGACATCCCTGAGCATCAGTCGGAGTCGGAAACGGTGCTGGGGTCCACATGACAAGCCCTCCCCAAAGCACGGAACCAAGCCATAAACCGGTTCTCTAACCTGGCTTGCTGCTGAGACATGGCATCCATACGCACATGTAGGCCATCGACTGAGGTGCGAAGATCTGCGACCTCTTCCTCCATAGAACGTAACATGGGCCGGCTGGACTGTGATTGAGAGAACCCTGCCCCAGTATGGGGTCGCCGAGAGGATCCGGCTTCCTCATAGGTTCTCCTGGAAGGTGCCATGGGTGCCGTGGCGTCATCCTCATCATCAATCTCAATGGTTGTGGGTGCATCTCTGTCCACTGTGATCCTAGAAGCTCTGAATGGTGTTTTTGCGGGCAAAGCTCCATCTGTAGGACTGGTGGGGACACCTTTTAGCAGACACAACCTCGTCACCGGTGAGGGGAAGTAAAACCCCTTAGATAGCAGAGATGACCGAAGGATCATTTCATCACCAATAATTCTCGCCGCATCAAAGTCCCTCTTGGTGACGAAGCACCACACCAGTAGAGCCTGTAGGTGGTTCACATCTGTCGTGTTGCTTGTGGGCAAGAACCGGCTGCAAATGATGGTGAACTAGCACTTGGCCTCATGTGTGAACGACTTGGAGTGAAGGGTAATGTTTTCCTGTATCCAGATTGGTTGATCCTCTGCGCAGATTGTCGCAAGCATGGTGTCCCAGGAGACCCTTTGGGCATCATGGTAATGATCAATGTCACCAGTAAACTGGGGCAACTGCAAGACCTGGCGAATCTTCCGAATTGAGGCATCCACTACCCTGCCCCGCACAATCACCTCCCAGCCCAAATGTTCCGGGCAGTTCGCGCAGAACTCCCAGACTATCATCGGGTTTGCCGTCTCAGGCTCATCAAACAAGAACTCCATCTCCCTCCTTCGGATTTCCTCATACATGTCTGCACTTTTCATACGGAAGGCAGCCCGGTCAACAGCAATCTCAGGGACAAAGGTTTTGGTGGCGTTAACATGAAATGCGTCCTCTGCCCCCTGAGACTGGAACCTGGTTTCATCATATGTTGGCACGTGGGAAGTGCTTGCCGAGCCTCTTTGCCTTTTTCGGGCCATATTACCTGCAAACAATTCAGGGCAACTATCAGATGCATCCTAAAATGTGCCATTCGGATGGTTACTCAGACTTCGCCACCCGATGGCACCAAACAGTTTCCATTAGCCAATCAATGCCAGGATACCCAATTAGTAAGTTTCCCCAAATGGCCAACCTCTACTACTACCTCACACCACTATCAATTTGTCAATTCCTCCAAATAATACCCCACACACCCCTCACCAGTGAAATATGTCAACTGCCACCACCACCACCAATTAAGAAGAGCACAAAGTGCTCCAAGATCTACAACACACCCCTGATTTTCGGCCATATAGGCCCCTCCATCAAGCTTCACCCTAAATTTTTTTTTTGTTAGGCCTCCAAACATACTACAAATCCCCCACAAGTTAAGCATAATGAAAACCCAACCATCTAAGCATCAATCATGGCCAAAAGAAGCAAATAATGGAGAAAAAGAAATAAAAAAGAAAAAAAATTAAAATTTTTACACTACAATACTACCTAGGGTTAGTGGAAACTAAATTACACTAAGCTATGTGAAGAAAAGAGAAGAGAAGAGAAGAAGCTTACCTTGGAGATGAATGGAGTGAATGGAAGAAGAAGAAAGTTGGGGGAGATTGGGGATTTAGGGTTTTGGTTGTGAGGAAGATGAAAGAAGAGGGAAGGAGAGAGATGAGAGAAAAGAAAGGGAATGGGGGGGGGGGGGGTTTAGTCGGTGTGTTTTGGGGGAAAAGGAGGGGGGGGTTAGGGTAGTTAAGGAAGGGTGGGG
>NC_031998.1:7376426-7381513 GCF_001879085.1 Nicotiana attenuata
CCGCGGTAGACCAGATTCAGAGGGGGTGTTTGACCGCGGTCCGACTGCGGTTACGCTGGGACCGCGGTAGAGAACTTCAGAGAGGGTCCTGGACCGCGGTCCTACCGCGGTTACGCTGGGACCGCGGTCTGGGCGTGTTCCTGCTACTAAATGTTTTTTTTATGAAGTTATGCATTACACTTACAACAAATTCGTGGGTTGCCTCCCACGCAGCGCCTGATTTAACGTCGCGGCACGACGCAAGTAGTTGAGCTCTTACTCCTCATTCTCGTATTGGGGTTCTTTTAAATTGTCACCATTGTCTCCCCTTTTTCTTCAGCTATCCAAGGTAATGTTTCAACCTTTGTCCATTGACGGAGAATTCGTTTGTCTCGTCTTCTGATTCAATCTCAACCGCTCCACTTGCAAACATTTGCACCACTCTGAATGGCCCTGACCATCGGGACTTTAACTTACCCGGAAACAATCTCAACCGTGAATTATACAATAGTACCATGTCACCGGGTTTAAAGTCTTTGTCCACGATGTGCTTGTCATGCATTTTCTTCATTCGTTCCTTGTAGAGCCTCGTGCTTTCAAAGGCTTGATACCTAAATTCTTCCAGCTCATGCAGCTCCGTGAGTCGATTTTGTCCAGCTGCTTCAGGATCCATGTTCAATTGTTTCAGCGCCCACCAAGCACGATGTTCTAACTCCACAGGTAGGTGACAGGCCTTCCCAAATACCAACTTGTATGGTGACATACCTATTGGTGTTTTGAACGCAGTTCTATAAGCCCAGAGTGCGTCATCAAGCTTCTTTGCCCAATCAGTTCGAGTGGCATTCACAGTCTTCGTTAGTACACTCTTTATCTCCCTGTTGGACACTTCAACTTGCCCACTGGTCTGTGGATGGTAAGGAGTAGCCACCTTGTGGTGCACATCATACTTAGCAAGTAATTTCTCGAAGGCTCTATTGCAGAAGTGAGTGCCTCCGTCACTGATGATCGCTCTTGGTATCCCAAACCGGGTGAATATGTTCTTTTTCAGAAATCCAACCACCACTCTTGCATCATTGGTGGGCAAGGCTGCAGCTTCCACCCATTTAGACACATAATCCACCGCCACAAGTATGTACTTATTGCCGAATGAGCTGACGAAGGGACCCATGAAGTCAATCCCCCAAACATCAAACACCTCTACTTCTTGAATTGGTTTCATTGGCATCTCATGGCGACGGGAAATGTTTCCCATCCTATGGCATTCATTGCAGCCCTTTACCCAGAGGTGTGCATCTCTAAACACAGTTGGCCAAAAGAATCCGGCCTCCAGCACTTTCGTAGCTGTTCTGACCCCTCCAAAATGTCCTCCATATGCTGATGCGTGACAAGCCTGCAAAATTGAAGATTGTTCTATCTCGGGGACACACCTCCGGATAATGTTATCAACACATATTCGAATCAAATAGGTTTATCCCAATAATACATGCGGCAATCACGAAAGAACTTTTTCTTTTGGACAGGTGAAAGGTCATAGGGAACAATACCGCAGGCCAGTTTGCAAAATCTGCATACCATGGTGCATCCTCAAGACTGGTTGCGAGCAGCTGCTCGTCTGGAAAGGTTTCTAGAATCTCTTCGACCTCGACTGATTTTAAAGCTCCTTCAAGTCATGATAGATGATTAGCGACTTGATTTTCAGTGCCCTTACGGTCACGAATTTCGAGGTTGAATTCTTGCAATAGCAGCACTAAACGAATCGGCGCGGCTTCGACTCCTTTTTCTCAATGAGGTACCTGAGAGCTGCATGGTCAGTATACACAATTACCTTAGAACCAATCAGATATGATCGGAACTTGTCAAAAGCAAACACAACTACCAACATCTCCTTCTCCGTCACTGTGTAGTTGAGCTGTGCACCGCTTAGCGTTCTGTTTGCGTAGTAAATCGGGTGCATCAACTTATCTTTTCGCTGCCCCAAGACTGCTCCTATAGCATAGTCGCTAGCATCACACATGAGCTCAAATGGTTGCTCCCAGTTGGGAGCAACAATGATGGGTGCAGTTGCCAACTTCTTCTTCAGTTCCTCAAATGCAAACTTGCAATCATTAGAAAACACAAAGGGTTGATCCTTTTCAAGGAGTTTGCATAATGGGTTAGCAATTTGGAAAAATCTTTTATGAAATGCCGGTAGAACCCGGCGGGACCAAGGAAACTTCTCACCGCCTTGACTGAAGTGGGCGGTGGTATCTTCTCAATCACGTCAACCTTAGCATGGTCGACCTCAATTCCTTTTCTGGACACTCGATGTCCCAGGACTATCCCTTCTTGTACCATAAAAATGGCACTTCTCCCAGTTTAACACTAAGTTTGTCTCCACACATCTTTTGAGCACTTTGCTTAAGTTGTGAAGACAGTCTTCGAATGAATCTCCCACCACGGAGAAATCATCCATAAAGACTTCCATAATGTCCTCCACCATATCTGTGAAGATGGCTAGCATGCACCGTTGAAAAGTCGCTGGTGCATTGCAAAGCCCAAAGGGCATTCTCCGAAAGGCAAAGATGCCATACGGACAGGTGAAGGATGTCTTCTCTCTATCTTCGGGGGCTATTGATATCTGATTGTACCCCGAATATCCGTCCAAGAAACAAAAGTGTGATCTTCCGGCCAGCCTGTCCAACATTTGGTCAATGAAAGGCAAGGGAAAGTGGTCATTTCGGGTGGCGGTGTTCAATTTTCGGTAATCCATGCAGATTCGCCACCCTGTGACTGTACGAGTTAAGATCAACTCATTGTTGTCATTTTTCACAACAGTCATTCCCCCTTTTTTCGGAACACATTGGACAGGGCGGACCCAATTACTATCAGAGATGGGGAAAATGATTCCCGCATCTAACCATTTGATCACCTCTTTCTTTACAACCTCTTTCATATTAGGGTTCAGCCTTTGCTGATGTTCCCTGAAAGGTCTGTGCCCCTCCTCCAGGAGAATCTTATGCATACAGAAGGCTGGGCTGATACCCTTTATGTCTGCCATGGTCCAACCAATGGCAGTCTTGTTATCCTGCAGTACCTGTAAGAGCCGTTTTACCTGCACATCTAGCAAACAGGATGATATAATAACAGGCAAGGTCGAATCAGGGCCTAAGAATACATACCTGAGGTGATTTGGGAGTGGCTTCAGCTCCAGCTAGGGTGGTTCCTCTATTGATGGCTTTGCTGGCGGAGTGGCCTTTTTTTCCAGCTCAAGGGACTCGAACTTAGGTTCCCTTGACCAAAACCCTCGGCCTTCCAGTGCCATAACCCATTCAGCTAACCCTTCACCATCCATTTCTTCTAAATTCGTCAGACATGCCTCCAATGGATCTTTCACAGTTAGGGTCCTATCATCTTCTTGCAGGATTACATCCACTGCCTCCACTAGAGAGCAATTAGCATATTCACTGGGTCTCCTCATTGATTGCTGAACATTGAATATGACTTCTTCATCGTTCAATCTCATTTTAAGTTCCCCAGTCTCACAGTCTATCAGTGCTCTCCCAGTGGCTAAAAATGGTCTCCCTAAAATAAGGGGTATCTCCTCATCCACCTGACAGTCCAGAATCACAAAGTCTGCAGGGAACACGAACTTCCCCACTTGCACTAGCACATCATCAAGAATACCAGTTGGTCTTTTCACAGTGCGATCAGCCAGCTGTAGCAGCATAGAAGTCGGTCTAGCTCTGCCGATGCCCAGTTTAGTGTACACTGCCAGCGACATCAGATTTATGCTGGCTCCCAAATCACACAACGCCTTTGCAAAGGCATAACTTCCAATTGTGCATGGAATAGTGAAGCTACCTGGATCGGACATCTTTTGAGCCATCGACTTTGCCACCACTATGCTGCAGGTCTGTGTCAGAGTTACGGTGGATAGATCCTGAAAATCAAACTTCCGTGACATTAGATCTTTCATCATCTTGGCATAACCAGGCATCTCCCTCAAGGCATCCATCAGAGGAATATTCAACTGAATTTGACGCAGCATCTCCATGAACTTTTTGTATTGGTCTGAGTTCTTTTGTTTGACCAGTCTCTGAGGGAAGGGTGCAGGTATCACCCTTTGTGCATTGCTTGCTGGCTTCTCTCTGTTAGGATTTTTCGGCACAAGAGGTGCCACCTGTTCTGCAACTTGCTCGTTCTCCTTTTCTTTGCCTTTTTCCTCCTGACTCTGCTCAACCACCACTTCAGTAAGTTCGGTTGGTTCTTCTACCTCTAATTGAACTGGAGTGGCTGGTGTAGTGTTCTTGCTGGCTTGTGCAATTTCCTGCTCTCTATCTAAATCTCTACCATTCCGGAGACTGACTGCCATCAGCTGATTCGGGTTTTGCTCCTTGGGGTTTATGTTTGTGTCTGCAGGTAAAGTTCCCTGAGGACGGTTGTTCAAAGCCATGGACAGCTGACCCAGCTGCGTTTCAATATTCTTTATGGCTGAATCATGCACTGCCAATTTTTCCTGCACTTTATTATTTGACCCAATGAGTTGCTGAAGCATACCCCTGATTTCCACCATATTGTTATCTTGCTGCTGAGGGGGTGGTTGATAAGCTAATTGCTACTGATTTTGCTGTGGATAACCCTGTGGTTTCTGATAAGGTACTGGCACTAATTGGTTTTGAGGGTGCATACCCCCAGGCTGCTGCATATTAGGCTTGTACTGCTGATTTTGCTGCGGTCTCCACTCTGTGCTCCTTGTCTCTGGCCCCCATAGTTGTTGACATAATTCATATCTTCCCGTGGCCCTTGATTTTCTCCTTCTCCGCTCCATGAGCACACATAGGACTGATTAATACAAGGTGTACACAACCCTCCATTTGTTGTATCAACAATGTGCACCTGTTTTGTGCCCATCTCATCAATCTTCTTCGTTAATATGCTCATCTGGGTCATGAGTGTGGCCATATTCTCTGCATGTTAATTGTTTGGGTCAAGAGGAACTGAATGCACTATGGGTGCCAGTGTTGTAGCTCTAGTCATCCACCCCGAATTTTGTGACATCTTGTCAAGAAGGATTTTGCACTCGGTGAATGTCTTACTCAATAATGCACCTCCAGCTGAAGCATCCACAT